>NC_134311.1:11594581-11740639 GCF_949628215.1 Phalacrocorax aristotelis | reverse complement strand
ACAAAACTGTGATAAAGCTGTTGTGGAAAAGTTGGCTACCTTTTAATTTTCTTTCACTCTGAGGGAGGAGGAGGACACAGAGTGTTTTGACCCAGTCAGGGAAACATAACCCTCCCCTCACCCACACCCAGAAAAAAAAAAAAACAGTAAAAATTGGCCAGCATTGTTACAAGAGCCATGTACACATCTTTGACTCTTCACCTTGTGTCTTTGCCTTTGCATATGTGCTGGAGCATGCCTGGGCAGCAGTTTGGCTCCTGGGAGACTTTCCGAATCATTTAATTACAGAATGAGATACTTCATGTTAAGATGTTTTCTTCTCCTGCCATGGTTTGGGCATTGAAAAAGCAAGAAATAGGAGGTAATGTAACTTTCAGCTTTGGTGCTAACAGAAATAGACATCTATGGAAAAATCTTTGGAGTGTATTATTATAGTAGGGTCATAGAGTGTGGGAGTATTGACTGTAGAATACAAATTATAATTTCTCATTTAGGCATAGTAGATTACATTTTCCTTTTAATTCAGCTAACTTGAAGCAAGTATAAGCATTTTCTCTATCTACTTTTCCAACCAGTCTTAAGCCACAAAAAATAATTATCGCTACTGAATATTTAAAATTATAAAGATAAGTACTTTATTTTGGAGAGCTGATGACTAATGTCGGACATCTCCAATTCTGAGTCTCCAATTTGAGACACCTTTTATATTGTCTTATTTTTGGAAATAATATCTAGCACTTTGGATAAGTCAGACCTAAAAAGTCTCGATCACATAAAAATATAAGGACTACTTGTGCGCATTGATTTGTCATGTCATTACTAAGACTAAACTTATAAGTATAAGCCTGACCCAGTCTAAGAATAACAGTGTGATGGAGAAAAGAGACCCTTCACTTCCAGGAACCTTTAGCTCTAAGGATTTTTGGACTGAAAAAATAAGGACTAGTAATAAATACCCTTTCCTATGGTATGATATAATATTGTAATAATGGTAACTGCAAACTCTGAGTCAGCTCATCACTGAACTGAGACTCTTGAAAAATGAGACTAAGTGAAGAAAGAACTTTATGCAAGTGAAACTGTTCCATTAGTTTCACTTCTGGCATTACAGTCTAACAACAATATTTCATGTACTTCAGTTTCTCACAGAGTAGTTACAGCTACAATTTGTGAACTCCTCCCCTCTCTATTCGATAAAATAAATAATTATGTTCCCTCTTAAACTACAGCTACATCCCTCTTCTGAGTTAAGAATAATTCAGTGAAATTAAACACCTGGGGAGGGGTTTGTTTTGGGTTGTGATTTCTTTCCAGAAACTGAAAATTTCCAAATGTTCAGAAACTGCTAATTTAACAAGGAAAATGAAAAATTCCAAATATCAACCGGAAGGTATTTTGGGTTGTAGATTATGTCAACACCAGAATAGAACCGTGACATGTAATGTTAGAGAATTTGTCTTAAAATTCCTGCAATTATGATTACCTACAGTTATTATGTGGAAATTTCACAGATTTTAGGACTTTAAAGGGAAAAATTGCTTCAGGATGCATACACTTCACAGTCCCATCACATTTAATGAGACTTTACACAGGAATTTGAAGTTTGGCTCAAAATTTTTAAGAACATGCAAGGGAAAAGTAGCTAAATTTGAATTAAGCCTCAAATGCTCCCAGCATCTTTTCCAGATTTGTAGCATTTGGTGGTCTAACAGAAAAAGGAAAACTGCAGCTGGCAAAGAAGTTGCCTGTATAGAACTTCTACAGGCATGACAGCTTAGAGTATCTTCTCTGAATTTAGATAAAAGGCTAATAGTATAGTATCATGGTTTAGCCAGCAATTCAGCCGCACACAGTCACTCGCTCACTCCCCCACTGGTAGATGGGGGAGAGAATCAGAAGGGTAATGCCGTGGGTTGGGATAAGAACAGTTTAATACTTAAAATAAAAAAGAAAAAAGCAATGGAAAGGAATACAATGAGAGGCACAAAACCAGGGGGGTGTGGGTGGGGGAAACGGAGGGAGGAGGGGAATGAACCGCCAAAACAAACCACACGCGATGCCGCCGCTCACCTCCCGCCAACCCAACGCCGCGCCAGTTACTCGAGCTGCAAACTGCCCCCCCTTAATATACTGGTCATGGTGTCACACAGTGTGGATTGAACATGCCATTGGCCAGTCGGGGTCAGCCGCCCCCACCATGGCCCTGCCCCTCCCAGCCTCCCACTGACGTGGCAGAGCGCGGGAAGCTGGAAAGGTAGCCGACCCCCCACGGTGAGGAGAATGTACCCCTCCTCAGCCAATGTCAGCACATTCTCCACCCTTTATTCCACACCATTTACGCCATGCCCAGGTCCCATACCATCCAATACAACCTTACCAACCACCACCCCTCCCCTTCCCATCCTTTGGGATAATACACAGACATCATTCCCTTAGTCTATGGACCTTCCCTGTAAAATGTCCATTAAAACGTCCATTGAGTTCACCCAGTCCGTGACTCTGGGCTCCATCTGTCGTATCAGTCTTTCAGAGTGGGAGAGATGGTGTGTGTGGCATTGGATTGCTGCATACCGAGTCAGTCACCGTTCCATCACTGCTGCACTTTGCATGTTTCACAGTTTATCTTCCATGGATTGGGAGATTTGTACTCTGATATCATTGATACAACACAGAGGTGACACACAATATTATACAGCAGTTTGCATTGTGCCATTCAGTTCATTGGCTGTTTTCACCCAAAATCAAATCCCCTTGAGGCACACACTGGATTTCTCCATCCTCCCGCATCACCCACCAAGTGCACCCAGGTCCTCGAGCAAAAGCAATCCCACGAATGGGTTTGCCTTTGCCAGAGGCAGGAAGAACCCAGACTGTTTTGCCCAGCACATTTTTTACGTGCACTACAGGGACTCTATCTCCTTCCACAGTACGTAAGGGCTCTGACTGGGCAGGGCCAGCTCAGTTGGCAGATCCTCTCGTGTAGACTAACCACATGGCTTTTGCTAAATGTGTATCCCCGTGCTTGAATGTTCCACCCCACCATCGCTCTCAGTGTAGTTTTTAACAGTCCAAAATGGCTTGATTCACCTTCTCCTTCAGCAGTTTCTGCTACTTGTCATGTAGGGCTCCATACAGCAGCCTTCCATCCCCGGTGCTTTCCCACAAGGCGACAGGACCCATCAGTGAACAGGGCATATTGCTTCTCATCTTCTGGCAGTTTGTTATACAGTGGGGCTTCTTCAGCACGTGTCACCTCCTCCTCTGCTGATAATCCAAAACCTTTGCCTTCTGGCCAGCCCATGATCACTTCCAAGATTCCTGGGCAACTGGGGTTTCCTACTTGAGCCCGCTGGGTGATCAGTGCAACCCATTTACTCCACGTAGCATCAGTTGCATGGTGTGTGGAGGGGACGTTCCCTCTGAACATCCAGCCCAGCACTGGCAGTCGTGGTGCCAGGAGCAGCTGTGCTTCAGTACCAACCACTTCTGGAGCAGCTCGAACCCCTTCGTATGCTGCCAATATCTCTTTTTCAGTTGGAGTACAGTGGGCTTTGGGCCCTCTGTATATTCAACTCCAGAACCCTAGGGGTCGACCTTGGGTCTCCCTGGGTGCTTTCTGCCAGAGGCTCCAGGTAGGGCCATTCTCCGCGGCTGCGGTGTAGAGCACATTTTTTACATCTTGTCCTGCCCGGACTGGCCCAAGGGCTACTGCATGAACGATCTCCTGTTTAATCTGTTCAAAGGCTTGTTGTTGCTCAGGGTCCCATCTGAAATCATTCTTCTTCCAGGTGACTTGATAGAGAGGGCTTACGATCAGACTGTAATGTGGAATATGCATTCTCCAAAAACCCACAACACGCAAGAAAGCTTGTGTTTCCTTTTTGCTAGTTGGTGGAGACATGGCTGCTGTTGATCACATCCATTGGGATCTGACGACGTCCATCTTGCCATTTGATTCCTAAGAACTGGATCTCTTGTGTGGGTCTCTTCACCTCTACTTTGTTTTATGGCAAAATCAGCCTTCAGAAGGATTTGGACTACTTTCTTCCCTTTCTCAAAAACTTCTTCCACTGTGCTGCCCCACACGATGATGTCATCAATGTATTGAAGGTGTTCTGGAGCTTCTCCCTCTTCCAGGTCAGTTTGAATCAGTCCATGGCAAATGGTAGGGCTGTGTCTCCACCCCTGGGGCAGTGGATTCCAGGTGTACTGGGCACCCCTCCAAGTGAAAGCAAACTGTGGCCTGCACTCTGCTGCCAGAGGGATTGAGAAGAATGCATTAGCGATATCAGTTGAGGCATACCACTTGGCTGCCTTTGACTCCAGTTCGTGTTGAAGTTCTAGCATGTCTGGCACAGCAGCACTCAGTGGCGGTGTGACTTTGTTCAGGCCACGATAGTCTACTGTTAGCCTCCACTCTCCATTAGACTTCCGGACTGGCCATATGGGACTGTTAAAGGGTGAGTGGGTCTTACTGATGACTCCTTGGCTCCTCAGTTGGCGAATGAGCTCATGGGTGGGAATCAGGGAGTCTTGGTTGGTGTGATATTGCCGCCGGTGCACTGTTGTGGTGGTGATCGGCACCTGTTGTTCTTTGACCTTCAGCAACCCCACCACAGAAGGGTCCTTCGAGAGACCGGGCAAGGTAGACAGCTGTTCAGTTTCCTCCGTCTCCAAGGCAGCTACACCAAAAGCCCACTTGTACTCTTCTGGGTCCTTGAAATACCCTCTCCTGAGGTAGTCTGTGCCAAGGATGGAAGGAGCCTCTGGGCCAGGCACAATGGGGTGCTTTTGCCTCTCATTCCCACTTAGGCTCACTTCGGCCTCCAACACAGTTAGCTCTTGGGATCCCCCTGTCACTCCAGCAATGCTGATGGGTTCTGCCCCTATATAGTTTGATGGCATTAAGGTGCACTGTGCGCCGGTGTCCACTAAAGCTTTATACTCCTGTGGGTCGGATGTGCCAGGCCATCGGATGCACACAGTCCAGTAAGCCCGGTTATCCCTTTCCTCCACCTGGTTGGAGGCAGGGCCCCTCTGGTCCAGATCATAGTGTTCATCACTCACTTCCTGTAAAGATGAATCACAAGTGTCTCTGTTAAGATCAGACAGAAAATCAGCGCTTCTGCTCCTCTGTCTAGGGAATTGCTTACTGGAAACTGGAGCAGCAGCTCTCCTGGAGAAACTCCCCTGAGTGACTGTTTTCCCTTGCAGCTCACTTACCCGTGCCTCTAGGGTCGAGGTACGTTTTCTATCCCACTTCTTCATGTCCCCTCCATCGTTACGCAGGTAGAACCATAGGGTGGCCCGTGGTGCGCATCCTCTCCTTTGAGCCAAAGGATGCTTATTCCTGACAGCTGAGACACTACTCTGTTGGGGTGGGGAGCCGGACATATCTTCTTTGAGTTGCTGGACCTCTAGCGACAGTTTCTCCACAGCAGAGACGAGCGAGGAAGAGATATTTGCTTCATACTCCCGGAGTTTGTCAATCAACTCTGCCACTGTTGGTGTCTTGTCATCTCTCCAGGACATTACTTCCGATGAGTTTGCATGCGAAGATGGTGCGCTCTGTACAAACTTCCGTCACATGGGTCGTGTGCACTCGGCTTCATCTGGATCTTGGGATGACTGTTGATCGTCCAGGTCACCATAAATCACCTCAAGCACGGCCAGTTCCCTCAGGTACTGGATGCCTTTCTCCATGGTCCTCCATTTTCCTAGACGAAATACAATGTCTTCTTTGAAGGGATACCTTTCCTTCACTCTGGACAGGCGTCGCCTCCAGAGGCTGAGGGCTTGTGTTCCTTTTCCAATTGCTTTGCCTATGCCCCCTTCCCTAGAGAGGGATCCCAGTTTTTTGGCTTCCTTCCCCTCTAATTCCAGGCTACTGGCCCCGTTATCCCAGCATCAGAGAAGCCGGATGACAATGTGCTCACCTGAGTGACACCTGAAATCTTTCTGTATATCCCACAACTCACTCAAGGACAGGGATCAGGTATTTTCCATTTCTTGTACACACTCTTTCTTTTCCTTCTCCTCTTCTTGTGATGGCCCTGGTTCTTAAAAATTTCATTCTAAACAAGTTGACTTTATCTTCCAAGGTTTCTTCTTGTGTATAGGGGTGACTGATACTGGCACGGGTTGGTCCTCTGATTTAGCTGCCATGCTTGGCACTGGGGTTTGAGTAGCTGCAGTGCCTGTCGTGGGGGTTTAAGTGCCTCCAGTGCTTTTTGATTTCCTTGCCTTTGTCTTTTTAGATCCAGAGGCCTTCTCTTCCCCTTGGGAGCACTGAATACTGTTGAGCAGGGTTTGGATCACATGGGCCAGGCCCCAGCACATTGCAGTGATCTGTGTCTCTCTGGAATTTCCATGGTAACAACATACTTCCTCCAAATATTGTACTAGTTTTTCAGGATTCTGCACTTGTTCAGGGGTGTAGTCCCACGTCACAGGGGGGTGCCAACCATCTTAGGCATTTGCCCATACTATCCCACATACCCTGTCATGCATAGCTATCGAGCTTTGGGGCAGATCTCTGGATTATATTCTTAACTTGTTTATTAACCTTAGACAGAACTGACACCATCTGCCAAAGCAATACCAGCAGATGTCTCTTAACTGCCCAAGGATGTTCAAGATACTGAAAAGTTGTTGTAATGAAGGAGGAGGCATTACAGAAGATGGTAGCTAAGGTGCCATTATGTATTTCCTCCATAAAATACCTCTCAGAGGAGGAGGTATAATTGCTAATTGTCTCCATGAGGTGGTAGCTGAAGTACAGCAACAGCTTCCATGCAAGACCTAAATAACCAATAACGGCCAAGGCCAGTGTTTTAATAACACATCTCCTAGGCAAAACATCTTTAATCTCTGAAGAGCACATCAAACTACAAAAAGCAGCAGCAATTTTTAACATGTACTTTACAATCAGCATGGTAGAGACTGGACAAACTAATATTAAGAACAGACGAATCAATGCTGTGACCAGCAACTGTTATGATCTCAAACCCTTTGAGCCCTGCATTGGGTGCCAAAATGGACCGTCATGCTTCAGCCTCAGCTGGCAACTAAACACCACGCAGCCGCTCGCTCACTCCCCCCATCCCTGTGGGATGGGGAAGAGAATCAGAAGAGCAAAAGAACTTGTGGGTTGAGATAAGCATAGTTTAATAATTACAATAAAATAATAATTATAATAATGATTATGATAATAATGACAATAATGATAATATAATAAAACGGAGAAGAAAAAAAAAAGAAAAAAAACCCACAGAAACACAACTGATACAACTGCTCACCACCCGCTGACCGATGCTGCCCAGCCCCGAATAGCCATTGCTGCCTGCCTCCCCCAGCCAGCCCCTCCCAGTTCACATACTGGGCATGATGTTACATGATATGGAATATCCCTTTGGTCAGTTTGAATCCTCTCTCTTAGCTGTGCCCCCTCCCCTCCTGGCTTCTTGGGCATCCAGCAGAGCATGGGAAGCTGGAAGAATCCTTGACTGATACAAGCACTACCCAGCAACAGCCAAAACATCTGTGTGTTATCGACATTGTTTTCATGCTAAGTCCAAGGCACAGCACTGTGCCAGCTGCAGTGAAGAGAATTAACTGTATCCCAGCTAAAACCATGACACATTCCTTTCAGTAGAAAATTATGGAAATTTGGCAAGAGAAAATAACCATAAGTAGTTCTTGCGTAACACGCGACCATATATGTGGGTAAAAAGGGCTAGGGTACTTAATCTGTCAAGACCACCAAGACCCCTGAAGAAAGGAAGGCATGTACAGAAGAATCAGAAGCGGAGCCAAGAGGAGTGGCTTAATGCCATTATGCAACCTATGTAGATTACAATGAATATGTATTAGATAGGAATAATATGTATAGGCTCATTTTATAAATATAATTAGGTAGCCAGCTTTGATGTCCTTGGTTTGTGGAAAACCATCAAGCACCTAGGCTTGCACAGTCCTGGAATAAATTAGCAGTATCTCTCCTGAGTGTATGATTGTTGAGTCATTGCACACTGGGCGACAAATCCACTTTCGGACAACAATACTGTGTTGTCTCATTAGTAAGGGAACAGGTATGTAAGTGCGCATGCACATTCAAATATACTTTGAACAGAGTCCTAGCCACAGGAAAGAAATGACAGCTTTTACTGAAATAAAAAGAAGTCATCTATAAATATACAAGGCCAGAACTCCAACTGAAGTAAGTAAAATTAATTATGTCCTAGTTTGAAAGAAACACATAGTATGTGACTTCTGATTTAACTAATCAAGGGCCCATAAGTTTGAGAGGTTATAATTCTCTTGTCAAAGTAAAAGGGCAGAACCACAAGTGTGGCTGAAGTACCTTTGCACTGCCATGAAAAAAATCTCAAACTTTTATTCTTCCAGCCCTGAAACCCTGTTAGGTTTGTTTTTCTCCCTTCTTTGTGAGGCCAACAGTCACACACTACTCAGACAAATGTATTTCTATGGGTTAGGAAATTTCCAAATTTGTGGCTGCAGTCAGTGAAGGAAGAGAAACAAAGGACTTACTGTGATGAATCTAAGTGATTCAAGGGGCTTGCTATGCTGTATTCGGGCTAATTTAACTTCACAATTGCTTCACAGTGCTGAAGAGTGCAAAGCAGTCAACAGTGGGCAGGAACTAATTTCAAGTCAGTAAATACATTAGCCAATTTTAACAGTCGAAGGATTATAAATGGATAAGAAAGAAAATGGCAGAGTATTTCTTGTTTCAAAGTTAATCAACAAAAATTTTGCAGTGAGTTTTTCTCTTAGAAATATTAGCCATTGATACAGTCAAAACTTTAAAAAGAAATGCAGCTGCTGTGCAGCTCAGTATAAATTTTTCTAACTGCACATCCCTCCCCAACAACAAAGAACAAGCAAACAGAAAACTATTGGTTGAGAACTACGGCCTGGTATAGATATCCAAATTAGGTCTGTGACACTGCCTGAAATTGTAGCACACCAACATGAGTTATTCTGGGCTGAAAAGTTCAAGCTTAAAGTAAAAATAGCTGTAGCCAGAGGGAAAAAAGGAACTAAAGAGAACAAATAAATGTACTAGAAATGGAACAAAATAAGTTATATAAATTTGTTTAATTTTTTCTTTCTCCTTGCAACTTATATAGTATCCTAAACAGACAGCAGCCTTAATTATATGTGTGCATGAATTTCTGATTATACTATACTTTTCTGACAACAAAACCATCACAAAAACTTTCCACCTAATCTGAGATCACAAATGCTAATGAAAAACAAATGTTGAATTACAGAATTGAAAGTAGTGTGACTTTCCAGTACTAACACTACTTTTTCTTTAGTAATCCTGCTATTCCCTGAGCATATCTATTTCAAGCAAGCTGAAGAAATCCCAGCTGACTGACCTAAAATGTCTCATTTTACCATTGCTCTGCTTGGGAATTATTAATATCAAAATATCACCATTCACTACATAATATTTTTTGGTAATACTTTTTGGCATTCACGCTACTGATTAGCTCTTTTTATAGGCAGAATTGTAGAGAGACCAGGGAACACAGACACAAGATGATGTAAGGTGGAAATGCAAGTTCTGACCCAGCAAAGATTTGTGCACCTGATGACTCCATGCACTGAAGTGAAGCCCTGCTGACATCAGCTGAGCTCCCAACATGCTGAGTTACATGTGGTTTCAAATACTTACAGGCTTAGGAGCAATTGGGAGAGAAAATAGTTGGTACCTTGTGTCTCTAAAGCCCTAAATGCAACTTAAAAATCAGTTTCAGAAGTTATCTCCAGGGTTACACATCTTTTGCACATTTTCATGGCATGGTTCAATATAACTTCTGATTTTAGATCACTGGACACCAGAGCATCAGTTTTTGCTTTCATGACTTGCTTTCACTTGTCTGTTTTGTGGAAGGAATGTTTTCTCCCTTTGAGTAACAACCCCAGTTAAGCATTTTCCTCCTCACTCAGCAGCCCATGCTGGGCTGCCCTGACCTTCACGATGCAGCAGGATGCCACAGATAAACCTCCTGAACTCACACCTCCCTTCCTGGTTACACCTGTGTCTGACTCCATGCAATGTGGTTGGATTGCTGTTACTCAACCTGGGGCATCTCACTGAAACAAGAGGGAGAGGGATATTCTGTTTTAGACTGATTTTTGGTGTGATGACTGAAAATCTCCGGAGAAACTGTGAAACACGTAGTCTCTTCCATGGAACTGTTTTCATCCTTTGTCCCATAGGCAGAAACTTAGTTCACCACTTCTGTCAAAAATTATACCAGCACAGTAATGGTTGTATCTATGGGCAGTCCCTGCTGGATTTGCTGCCTGCCTTTCAAAATGCAGTGTGGAGTGGTGAACTTCAAACCTCTAAAAAGGCAGAGTCTGTAATTTAAAGATGCTCTGTGAAATATGCAAGGTTTGAGGCTGCAAATTTTGTGTATAAGTTAAAAAATACTTGTGGGGTATCTTCTATGTCACTGGGTTCTGAAAAATGAGAAAATATTTAGCAATATATAAAGGTGAAGCTACTGCTTAAAGGAAGTAGCTATGCTTTGGAGTATCTGCTATTTGCATTTGATGCTTAAGTATGGTAAGATTGCATCTCTTTTTCAGTGTTTCCTTGGCAGTAGCTTTTTCCTAACTTCAGCTGAAAACAAAAAAAGGGTGGCTTTGGTGAATTAGGTGATTGTCTAAGACAAGAAAGTGGGCTAAACCAGGTTGTGTTTTCTCACCTCTGCTACAATCTCAGAGCACACACAAGAACTGGTACCACAGTCCAGCTAATGTTCAATAACTTTTGAAGCAATGACAACCTGACCAAGTAAGCCTGCACTCTAAAGTTTTTTTTCAAACAGATGTTCCCTTCTCTGTTATACAGTGGAAGTAATGAGAACACTTTTATTTAACAGTCTAGTAAGTTTCAGGTTTCAATTGCTACAAGGAACTTAATTTCCATACTATTGGATTTATTATTTTTACTGAAAGTTTTTTAATGTTTGCTGCTACAGTGGCAGTAGGCAATAATAATTTGATGTAAAATCTTAGTGCCATGTGTAACTGTGCCATGCCATAGCACTAACAAACAGTAGTCCTTTGGTTTCCTCATCCCAAGGTTTCTGAGCACTCCACCTTCTGTTAAAGTGGGAGTGTCTCATAGTATCTGGGTAAATAAGATCATATCTGTGTTACTAACTTTGCATCTAACACAGAGTCAGACTGAAATATCTGGAAGGAGGAATTAATTAACTCTTCTTGTAGATTAACCAAAATGTTCAGATTGGAGAACCTCCCAGAGTGTGAAGTGAATATATGAGGACAGAGAGCAAGCAAGCCCATAGCACACTGCAGTGAGGGGGGAGAGCAGGAGACTTTTAAAAGTCTGCCTGCAGCAGAGAACAAACTCAAATTGAAGTCCCAGAGATGAATGTGAAAAGGAAGCTTTCCTGCTGTCCACATGGAGGACAATTCAGGGAGCTATAGAGAGTTGCTCAGCTGTGAAGGCAGAATGGAGAAAGGGCAATGTTTTTCTCTCCCTTTTCCTCTGTGCAGTTAGACCTACAGCAAAAGGTGGTTTTGTTCTCAGGCTTTTGTTTGCTTTGACTCACCCAGAAGACTTAAATTCTGTGTTACTATTTCTCACATCCAACTATATTACTTTGTTGTTCTAATGAAATGTAGCCTAGAGACTGAAAACCTTTTTTTATGTGTTGGTGTTCTTGCTTCAAGGAAGAACTTGGAGTAGCTCCATCTCAAGGTTCTGGGATCTTGTCACAAATATCTTTTAAAATTATTTCTTTGCAAAAGATGTCTGTTCTCTCCCACAGGTAACAGAAGTATTAGCAACTATATTTAACTGGTAAACATGCACCAAAAATATTAGATTGTCATTAATTATGGATGCCATGGTTCAACATATTTATAAAAGAATTGCTGTAATTGTACAATTACTGTACTTGTAAGAGGGCAAAAAAGTCTAGGCAGAAGGACCTTTTTTGTGTTTATAAATTACAAATAGGAGACTGACAACCAGGAATCAGACATGATTAGAAAACAACAGAAATCACTTCTTTACTGATAAAATTACCTTGCATTTGAAGGAAACATGTAAGAGAACATTAACAATTATGAAAGGCAAGTAAATATGTCCTTTGAAAATATTCTCAGGGCTGGCAGCAGGTTGACCATTTGTAGCTGAGGTCTTCTTCAGCCAGTATTTGCAGAGTATTCATGTAAGCCATAAGATTTTTGCATGGAGAAATAAAGATACTTCTGAATTGTCTCCTTCAAGTCTGATCTGGGATAAAAGGGTCTGGAACTGGATACAGTGCATGGGAATATAAGCTACTGAAAAAGATTCTTGTTTTTCAGAGCTTTCTAATCTGAAATCTATGTGTTATCACGATTATTAATACTGATGAGATAAATATATTCTCACATTTAATCTGTTTGTGATTGGTTAGTGTTGTGGTTTAACCCAGCAGGCAGCTAAATACCACACAGCTGCTTGCTCACCATCCCCTGCCAGTGGGATGGGGAAGAGAATCTGAAGAGCAGAAGCAAGAAAACTCATAGATAGAGATAAGAACAGTTTAAAATAATAATAATAATAACAATAATAATAACAACAACAACGAGAAGGAAAGAGAGAGCGAGAGAGAAAGAAAACCCAGAAAAAACAAGTGATGCAACCACTCACCACCACTGACCAGTGCTCAGCCAGATCCTGAACAGCAATCTCTGTCCCCCAGCCAATCCCCACTGTTCATATACTGACATGACACCATAAGGTATGGAATATGCCTTTGGCTAGTTGGGGTCAGCTGTCCCAACTGTGCCCTCTCCCTGCCCGTCTTCTTATGCACCTGGCAGAGCATGGGAAGCTGAAAAAGTCCTTGACTAGTGTGAGCACTACTCAGCAACAATTAAAACACCACTGTGCTGTCAACATCGTTCCCATATTAAATCCAAAACACAGCATTATACCAGCTACTGGGAAGAAAATTAACTCTATCCCAGCTGAAACCAGGACAGTATGTAACACTAATGGGAGATACTCAGATGTTTCGGCACAGGAGAAATCAACAGAAAAATTATTGACAGTAATAATAAGTTGCAGATAGTTTAAACCATAAGGGGCTTTTGGAAGAAACTAGAATTACTAGACTGGAATATATATTACAAAAACCTGGTCTAAATCCAAAAGGAACTGTTTTATTGACTTTTATAAATGTTAGAGCACTTTGGTTTTGATCAAAGATCTTTTCACAACACCTTGCTGTTTTTGTTGGTGAAAACTAGGAGAAAATAAAATGTTTATTTTCACCGTTACTTTTAAAATAAAAAGATTAGATCATTGCCTCTGAATAAAAAAAACCTATTCAGAACCTTGCTGAGATTCAGAGAAACAATGAGAGTCTGCTAATTAAAAAATATTTTTAATTCTGTGGATATTTTCTACAGAAAAATAAAATGAAAATATAAACTAAAAAAGCCTCTCAGATTGACTTGAAAGATATCCTCTTCTCCCTGTTATTTTTTTCAATAAGATCAAATAATAACTTCAAAACATACCTCTAAGTCATGATATCAAGCTCCAGAATTATGAATGACTGTAAACTATACAGTTTAGAGCTAGAACTATAATCATTTATACAAATATGTGTGGTTTAGGTAGTATCTTCCAGATATTAAATATTTTTATTGGCAAACTTACTGCGGCCAAGTATAAGATGACTTTGGTTTTAGTACTTCAACTTTTTCATATGAGAAACATAGCAACAGCTCCAGATTAAACTCATCACACAGCTGTATCTATATCCTTACCTATCATTACACTAGATAGGTGAAGTCCAGTCAGTTTTGAATCTCATTCTTTACTGCAATGTATTTTCTAAAATTTGAAGACAAATTAATTCAAGAAAGAGTACTTACAGTATCAGCTATCCATTAGCACAGGATACCCTAAGAACTGTTTTGTATAAGACCCCTGTGGCCACCTTCATATATGTAATAACAAATCCTTTTTTTTTAATAATCTGACTCTTAAATAGCTCCAGTTATCAGTATTTAAAATATTATCAGTATCCAAGAATGTGCTCCAAAGTACAGACATACTATGTTCTTTTGTCACAAAAGCTGCTAGGAGTACAAAAGCTCAACAAATGGGATTATTTGTTAATCAAATAATGACATTTAAAGAATTCTTTCAGCTTCTGGAAATGCCAACAGACATTTGACATCTTTGATTATGTATTTAAACATTTCTATATGTGTTGATGTTGGCTGAGAAGGGGTTAATTCTCTTCATTGTGGGGGGTCAGCTACCTTTCCAGCTTCCCGCGCTCTGTGCTCTGCGGTGTCAGTGGGGGGCTGGGAGGGGCGGGGCCACGGCGGGGGCGGCTGACCCCGACTGGCCAATGGCAGGTTCATTCCGTACCACGTGACACCACGACCAGTATATTGGGGGGGCAGTTGCGGCTCGGGGGCGGCATCATGTCGGCAGGCGGCGAGCGGCTGTGGCGCGTGTGGTTTGTTTAGGTGGTTCATTCCCCTCCCCGGTCCCTTCCTCCCACCCTCCCACCACCCCTTGGGTTTCTTGGCTCTCACTGTTTTCCTTTCCATTGCATTTTTGTTAGGGTTTTTTGGTTTTGTTTTTTTTTTTTAATTTTAATTATTAAACTCTTCTTATCTGAACCCATGAGTGTTAACTTTCTGATTCTCTCCCCCATCTACCAGTGGGGGAGTGAGCGAGCGGATGTGTGGGGCTATCGGCTAAACTATGACAGTTTTTTTGATGCTCAACTTGGGGCTCAAGAGTTGGAGATAATAACAGCTGCTGGTCACAGCATCATGTTGTCATTTTTGCAGTTTGTGTTAGAGATTGGTGTTGGTTTGTTTAGTCTGCTGTGTTCTGCTGTGATTAGTAACGTTTTGCCTACAAGATTTGTTATGCAAACACTGCTTTTCAGCTTTATCTGGTATTTGGGGTTTTTGCTGAAACCGTTACTGTACTTCGGATACCACCTTGTTGAGGCAATTAGCAATTATACCTCCTCCTCTGAGAGATTTTATATGGAGGAAATACAGAATTATCTTTGCAACTTTTTTCTATAATGTCTCCACCTTTATTACAACAACCTTTTGTATCTTGAACATCCTTGGGTGATTAAGGTACACTTATTGTTAGTTTTTGGGCATGTTGTTTTGACTAAACAACTTAAGAATATCACCCAGAAATCTGCCCCGAGGCCTGATAGTTACGAGTGCAAGGCATGTGGAATAGCATGAGCAAATACCTAGGGCAGTGGGCACCCCCAGTGTTTTGGAGTTTCACCCCCGAACAAGTGCAGAATCCTAAAAAACTAGTAGAATATTTGGAGGAAGTATGTTGTTACCATGGAAATTCCAGAGAGACACAGATCACTGCAATGTGCTGGGGCCTGGCCCATGTGATCCAAACCCTGCTCAACAGTATTCAGTGCTCCCAAGGGGAAGAGAAGGCCTCTGGATTGAAAGGCAAAGTGACAGGCACTGTGGCCATCCAACCCCTAGGACAAGCACTGCGGCCACTCAAACCCCCACAACAAGTACTGGAGCTCAATCAGAGAATCAACCTGTACCAGTAGCAGTCGCTCCCATAGACAAGAAGAAATATTGGAATCAGATGTCAACTCATGTAGAACGGGATGATGAAGAAGCCGGGCCATCACAAGAAGAGGAGAAGGAAAAGAAAGAGTGTGTACAAGAAATGGAAAATACCTGATCCCTGTCCTTGAGTGAGTTGCGGGATATACAGAAAGATTTCAGGTGTCACTCAGGTGAGCACATTGTCATCCGGCTTCTCTGATGCTGGGATAATGGGGCCAGTAGCCTGGAATTAGAGGGGAAGGAAGCCAAAAAACTGGGATCCCTCTCTAGGGAAGGGGGCATAGGCAAAGCAATTGGAAAAGGAACACAAGCCCTCAGCCTCTGGAGGCGACGCCTGTCCAGAGTGAAGGAAAGGTATCCCTTCAAAGAAGACATTGTATTTCGTCTAGGAAAATGGAGGACCATGGAGAAAGGCATCCAGTACCTGAGGGAACTGGCCGTGCTTGAGGTGATTTATGGTGACCTGGACGATCAACAGTCATCCCAAGATCCAGATGAAGCCGAGTGCACACGACCCATGTGACGGATGTTTGTACAGAGCGCACCATCTTCGCATGCAAACTCATTGGCAGTGATGTCCTGGAGAGATGACAAGACACCAACAGTGGCAGAGTTGATTGACAAACTCCGGGAGTATGAAGCAAATATCTCTTCCTCGCTCGTCTCTGCTGTGGAGAAACTGTCGCAAGAGGTCCAGCAACTCAAAGAAGATATGTCCGGCTCCCCACCCCAACAGAGTAGTGTCTCAGCTGTCAGGAATAAGCATCCTTTGGCTCAAAGGAGAGGATGCGCACCACGGGCCACCCTATGGTTCTACCTGCGTAACGATGGAGGGGACATGAAGAAGTGGGATAGAAAACGTACCTCGACCCTAGAGGCACGGGTAAGTGAGCTGCAAGGGAAAACAGTCACTCAGGGGAGTTTCTCCAGGAGAGCTGCTGCTCCAGTTTCCAGTAAGCAATTCCCTAGACAGAGGAGCAGAAGCGCTGATTTTCTGTCTGATCTTAACAGAGACACTTGTGATTCATCTTTACAGGAAGTGAGTGATGAACACTATGATCTGGACCAGAGGGGCCCTGCCTCCAACCAGGTGGAGGAAAGGGATAACCGGGCTTACTGGACTGTGTGCATCCGATGGCCTGGCACATCCGACCCACAGGAGTATAAAGCTTTAGTGGACACCGGCGCACAGTGCACCTTAATGCCATCAAACTATACAGGGGCAGAACCCATCAGCATTGCTGGAGTGACAGGGGGATCCCAAGAGCTAACTGTGTTGGAGGCCGAAGTGAGCCTAAGTGGGGGTGAGTGGCAGAAGCACCCCATTGTGACTGGCCCAGAGGCTCCGTGCATCCTTGGCATAGACTACCTCAGGAGAGGGTATTTCAAGGACCCAGAAGAGTACAAGTGGGCTTTTGGTGTAGCTGCCTTGGAGACGGAGGAAACTGAACAGCTGTCTACCTTGCCCGGTCTCTCGAAGGACCCTTCTGTTGTGGGGTTGCTGAAGGTCAAAGAACAACAGGTGCCGATCACCACCACAACAGTGCACCGGCGGCAATATCACACCAACCAAGACTCCCTGATTCCCACCCATGAGCTCATTCGCCAACTGAGGAGCCAAGGAGTCATCAGTAAGACCCACTCACCCTTTAACAGTCCCATATGGCCAGTCCGGAAGTCTAATGGAGAGTGGAGGCTAACAGTAGACTATCGTGGCCTGAACAAAGTCACACCGCCACTGAGTGCTGCTGTGCCAGACATGCTAGAACTTCAACACGAACTGGAGTCAAAGGCAGCCAAGTGGTATGCCTCAACTGATATCGCTAATGCATTCTTCTCAATCCCTCTGGCAGCAGAGTGCAGGCCACAGTTTGCTTTCACTTGGAGGGGTGCCCAGTACACCTGGAATCCACTGCCCCAGGGGTGGAGACACAGCCCTACCATTTGCCATGGACTGATTCAAACTGACCTGGAAGAGGGAGAAGCTCCAGAACACCTTCAATACATTGATGACATCATCGTGTGGGGCAGCACAGTGGAAGAAGTTTTTGAGAAAGGGAAGAAAGTAGTCCAAATCCTTCTGAAGGCTGATTTTGCCATAAAACAAAGTAGAGGTGAAGAGACCCACACAAGAGATCCAGTTCTTAGGAATCAAATGGCAAGATGGACGTCGTCAGATCCCAATGGATGTGATCAACAGCAGCCATGTCTCCACCAACTAGCAAAAAGGAAACACAAGCTTTCTTGCGTGTTGTGGGTTTTTGGAGAATGCATATTCCACATTACAGTCTGATCGTAAGCCCTCTCTATCAAGTCACCTGGAAGAAGAATGATTTCAGATGGGACCCTGAGCAACAACAAGCCTTTGAACAGATTAAACAGGAGATCGTTCATGCAGTAGCCCTTGGGCCAGTCCGGGCAGGACAAGATGTAAAAAATGTGCTCTACACCGCAGCCGCGGAGAATGGCCCTACCTGGAGCCTCTGGCAGAAAGCACCCAGGGAGACCCAAGGTCGACCCCTAGGGTTCTGGAGTTGAATATACAGAGGGCCCAAAGCCCACTGTACTCCAACTGAAAAAGAGATATTGGCAGCATACGAAGGGGTTCGAGCTGCTCCAGAAGTGGTTGGTACTGAAGCACAGCTGCTCCTGGCACCCCGACTGCCAGTGCTGGGCTGGATGTTCAGAGGGAACGTCCCCTCCACACACCATGCAACTGATGCTACGTGGAGTAAATGGGTTGCACTGATCACCCAGCGGGCTCAAGTAGGAAACCCCAGTTGCCCAGGAATCTTGGAAGTGATCATGGGCTGGCCAGAAGGCAAAGGTTTTGGATTATCAGCAGAGGAGGAGGTGACACGTGCTGAAGAAGCCCCACTGTATAACAAACTGCCAGAAGATGAGAAGCAATATGCCCTGTTCACTGATGGGTCCTGTCGCCTTGTGGGAAAGCACCGGGGATGGAAGGCTGCTGTATGGAGCCCTACATGACAAGTAGCAGAAACTGCTGAAGGAGAAGGTGAATCAAGCCATTTTGGACTGTTAAAAACTACACTGAGAGCGATGGTGGGGTGGAACATTCAAGCACGGGGATACACATTTAGCAAAAGCCATGTGGTTAGTCTACACGAGAGGATCTGCCAACTGAGCTGGCCCTGCCCAGTCAGAGCCCTTACGTACTGTGGAAGGAGATAGAGTCCCTGTAGTGCACGTAAAAAATGTGCTGGGCAAAACAGTCTGGGTTCTTCCTGCCTCTGGCAAAGGCAAACCCATTCGTGGGATTGCTTTTGCTCGAGGACCTGGGTGCACTTGGTGGGTGATGCGGGAGGATGGAGAAATCCAGTGTGTGCCTCAAGGGGATTTGATTTTGGGTGAAAACAGCCAATGAACTGAATGGCACAATGCAAACTGCTGTATAATATTGTGTGTCACCTCTGTGTTGTATCAATGATATCAGAGTACAAATCTCCCAATCCATGGAAGATAAACTGTGAAACATGCAAAGTGCAGCAGTGATGGAACGGTGACTGACTCGGTATGCAGCAATCCAATGCCACACACACCATCTCTCCCACTCTGAAAGACTGATACGACAGATGGAGCCCAGAGTCACGGACTGGGTGAACTCAATGGACGTTTTAATGGACATTTTACAGGGAAGGTCCATAGACTAAGGGAATGATGTCTGTGTATTATCCCAAAGGATGGGAAGGGGAGGGGTGGTGGTTGGTAAGGTTGTATTGGATGGTATGGGACCTGGGCATGGCGTAAATGGTGTGGAATAAAGGGTGGAGAATGTGCTGACATTGGCTGAGGAGGGGTACATTCTCCTCACCGTGGGGGGTCGGCTACCTTTCCAGCTTCCCGCGCTCTGCCACGTCAGTGAGAGGCTGGGAGGGGCAGGGCCATGGTGGGGGCGGCTGACCCCGACTGGCCAATGGCATGTTCAATCCACACTGTGTGACACCATGACCAGTATATTAAGGGGGGGCAGTTTGCAGCTCGAGTAACTGGCGCGGCGTTGGGTTGGCGGGAGGTGAGCGGCGGCGTCGCGTGTGGTTTGTTTTGGCGGTTCATTCCCCTCCTCCCTCCGTTTCCCCCACCCACACCCCCCTGGTTTTGTGCCTCTCATTGTATTCCTTTCCATTGCTTTTTTCTTTTTTATTTTAAGTATTAAACTGTTCTTATCCCAACCCACGGCATTACCCTTCTGATTCTCTCCCCCATCTACCAGTGGGGGAGTGAGCGAGTGACTGTGTGCGGCTGAATTGCTGGCTAAACCATGATACTATACTATTAGCCTTTTATCTAAATTCAGAGAAGATACTCTAAGCTGTCATGCCTGTAGAAGTTCTATACAGGCAACTTCTTTGCCAGCTGCAGTTTTCCTTTTTCTGTTAGACCACCAAATGCTACAAATCTGGAAAAGATGCTGGGAGCATTTGAGGCTTAATTCAAATTTAGCTACTTTTCCCTTGCATGTTCTTAAAAATTTTGAGCCAAACTTCAAATTCCTGTGTAAAGTCTCATTAAATGTGATGGGACTGTGAAGTGTATGCATCCTGAAGCAATTTTTCCCTTTAAAGTCCTAAAATCTGTGAAATTTCCACATAATAACTGTAGGTAATCATAATTGCAGGAATTTTAAGACAAATTCTCTAACATTACATGTCACGGTTCTATTCTGGTGTTGACATAATCTACAACCCAAAATACCTTCCGGTTGATATTTGGAATTTTTCATTTTCCTTGTTAAATTAGCAGTTTCTGAACATTTGGAAATTTTCAGTTTCTGGAAAGAAATCACAACCCAAAACAAACCCCTCCCCAGGTGTTTAATTTCACTGAATTATTCTTAACTCAGAAGAGGGATGTAGCTGTAGTTTAAGAGGGAACATAATTATTTATTTTATCGAATAGAGAGGGGAGGAGTTCACAAATTGTAGCTGTAACTACTCTGTGAGAAACTGAAGTACATGAAATATTGTTGTTAGACTGTAATGCCAGAAGTGAAACTAATGGAACAGTTTCACTTGCATAAAGTTCTTTCTTCACTTAGTCTCATTTTTCAAGAGTCTCAGTTCAGTGATGAGCTGACTCAGAGTTTGCAGTTACCATTATTACAATATTATATCATACCATAGGAAAGGGTATTTATTACTAGTCCTTATTTTTTCAGTCCAAAAATCCTTAGAGCTAAAGGTTCCTGGAAGTGAAGGGTCTCTTTTCTCCATCACACTGTTATTCTTAGACTGGGTCAGGCTTATACTTATAAGTTTAGTCTTAGTAATGACATGACAAATCAATGTGCACAAGTAGTCCTTATATTTTTATGTGATATTGTCACGTTTGGTTTGTTTTGGCGGTTCATTCCCCTCCTCCCTCCGTTTCCCCCACCCACACCCCCCTGGTTTTGCGCCTCTCATAGTATTCCTTTCCACTGTTTTGTTTTGTTTTTTTTTTTAAAATTTTAATTATTAAACTGAGAAGGGGTTAATTCTCTTCACTGTGGGAGGTCTTCCGATTCTCTTCCACCTCTCACTTGGGTGGGGGGAGTGAGCGAATGGCTGCGTGGTGTTTAGTTGCCAATGAGGCTAAACCACGACAGAATGCTTGTCCTTGATTAAATGGATAATTGCTGATGGCCAAGATATTCGGTCCCTAAGCTTAGGTTAAATACTAAGAGCCTAGAATTATGCTAATTATACATACTATAACTTTTCTTTCCAAGGAGGGGTTGTTTTTTTTACAGTATCTCATGTACAAGTCTACTGTGAGATGCACTTTTTTGCACCATCTATGTACTAGACTATTATGATAAGATAAATTATCTTTTGCTTTAAAAGTATGTATTATGGAAGGATTACTTGTGATCAGGCTCAAGGGACGCAGAAAATTTGGTCGGACGTCCTGTAGGAAGATTGCTTTTTAGAACATATTTTTGCACTGCAACAGCACTGCTTTTGTTCATATATGGACCTATTCTTGTAAGGGATAAATGTTCCAAATTAGAATTTTAAAATGCAACTTAATTTACTGAATCAAGTTTCAAGGTAATTTCTGTCTCAAATGCAGTCACTTTTTGCACATAAAAAAAAAATACAGCAGTATCTAGGTTTTAGTTAATCTCCTTTCCAAATATTTTACCACATATGAAGATATTAGATATTTATTCCTAAATTTATTAGTGAATATACAAAGACTGTAATAATTTTATTTCCAGTAACAAAGTAATGTAACACTACATTCTTGCTGAACTTTCCTTTCCAGTACCTAAACATATTAAGTAAATTATTCTTGCTGAATATATTAAATTGTACAATATTAGTATGTAGAATGGCATTACTAGATGAACATGAAATGCATGACTTATGAACCTATGATTACAAATCCCCAGCTTCAAAATAACAATCAAGTTTTTTAGGTTGCATTTGGGAAACTTTGATTCAAGCAACGTATTTCCTTATTTTTATCACAATAACATAGGGTGTCATCTCTGCACTTAGGACATTTTTCCAAATACAGTTGTTGCTTATAAAAAACAATATCATATATAATGAAAAAATGTATGACCAACAAAGTACATTTTCCCTAAGATTAAACTATACCTACAGTGAAACAAAGCTTGTAAGATTGTTGATAATGTCACCATCTGGTGACTGTCAACAGATTTCATTTACCATTCATTTATGAATCCATCCAAGAGAAAGGAGTTATTTCCACTTATTGTTGCTGCCACATTGCAGAAAAAGCTAACTTTCAAAGTTAGCATTATTGTACTAATTGAACCCCTGCTGCAAAGTTATACTTAAACATACTCCGAAAAATAAGTCTTTAAACCTTGGTCAAAAAAATATTATGTACAAACACAAAAAGTGAGTTAACACTTTTAATTAGGATTGAAATTTTGTTCTTAAACTGAAGTTTTCTTTGTCAGGCATGAGTTACTCAGTTTAAATACGTAATAGATGAGCTTTAACCTCAATGTCAGATCATATAATATCTGAGTTTTTTACAGTGTGTACTCTTAGTGTAGGTCAGAGTCAGCTGTACTGGGAGCTGTTTGTGCTGTATTGAGGATCAGGTCTTGCCTGGAGGAGTTTCCCATTTAAGTATTTAAAAACCTGTACAGATAATGTGGGAAAGAAATTCCGGTTTGTATGTCTGAGACACAGACAGAGTAAGAATTTTCTTTGTGGGTATGGAAGTGGTCTGGCATAAAGAGAGAAATCCCCATAAAACTCATCTAATACTCTAATCACAAAATAGACCTTGGAGTTTCCTTTCACTTTGACTCCTTTCAGAAGCTCTTGGGGGGTCTCTACTCTCTCTGTGTTAGTATGCCAACAAAAAATCCTATTGCCTGGAATCCCTCCTCTGCTCAGTAAGATGCTTCTGAGAAGGTCCAAATAGATATTCCTGACTTCTAGCCAGTCACTTCCAAATTATTATTTGGAGAGAGAGGAGAAGGGTACTGTGAGCTGAATCATACAGTTTTGGAGATTCATCCATCATTATTACTTATTAATTTTTGTTCGATAGTTAGAGTAATCAGGAGACAGTTCCTAGCTTTTTCTGAAAAATATCTGTGATAAGACAGAAAATTCTGAAAATCTGTTTTGAAAGTGAAACAGCTGACACAAATTTATGGTGGTCTGAATCTCTATGCACAGAATAACAAGTGCAGACTGAAGGATAGCAGAAATTGGACCATTCATTTTAGATAATTTGAATGCAAGTGGGTTGGACTTGTTCAGTCATGTGCAAACTTACTTTCATAACTGTCTGTCCATTTTGTGATGGTGTCTTAGCTGTAAATGCATTTACTAGCATACAAACTAGAAAACTCTCTCCTGTGTGAAATTTTCAGCCAAGAAATTAAATGCTTGCTTATGGATGATAGGGATTTTTCCCTGCTGTTTGCAATCTGGCCATACACAAGAACAGAAGCAGCTGAAGACACTGAACAGTTTACGCTGAAATATAAATCAGTTAAAAAAAATATTAAGCACGTTCTAGAGCTGAGACAGATGACTCCGTTGTCGATAATATTGTGAGCAACGATACTGTGATATCTGGCCCCTGTGGCAACATCTGTAATACCAAGTAAAGCAGTGCTAGGGAGTGTTTGCTGGCATTGAGCCCAACTGGTGCAAAAAGTCTGGAATCTGAATTATTAAATCCTCCTAGCCTCCAAAAGAGGGTCCCACTTAAGTAGGGAGTGATCTCAAACTCCATAATGGTGCCAAGGGTTTCTTTGGGAGACTGATGATTGACGCAGGCTGAGTGCCTGCCAGAAAGCATACCACTAACTGAAAAGTATATGCAGTTATGATACTCAGTATTTAATTCACTAATGCAGATATAGCATGTAATTTTTTTTTTTTTTTTGACTGGACTTTTAAGTAACATTTTAGCAAGGGACTCAAATTTGCTCCAGATATTCACATCTGAAATTAAGTATCAGACAATTATGAGTCAATTTGGAGCATCCTTCCAGAATGTTATTGCCCACGATAACATTAATAATTGAGCATTTGTATTATAGTATGATTCTGATGGCCCAGGAAGGCCAACAGCTTATTTTCCTCAGAGCTATGCAAACACATTATCAGAGATAGTTTCTTTATTGAAGATGTTGCAGTTTTATTGTTAAATAAGGTGAAAGTCATCACCTTTAACTGTGAGAGGGTATGATAATGGTTGTCATTTACTATAGGAAGTTCTGTACATACAGGACCCAAATCCTGAGTGCATTGCCACAGCAATATAGGATCAAGCCCTCATTTTCAAAAGTAAAAAGTAATAAAATTACATCTGGCAATGAAATTCCTTTTCAAAATGCATTAACAGGAGCCAAATAAATGCAATAGGTTGCTAGGTTTACTAGACCTAATGCATGGTGATATGATTTCAAACAGATATTTTATAAATCTAAAAAAGAAGAATGAAAAAAGGAAAGCAAATTATTTTTTATTTGTCTACCTTGTAGGTAACAATTTTTTTCATGAAAGGCTTTTCTAAGAACTGGGTTTCTATTGTGACAATACGAAAGTCACAGGAAAGACAGTTCTCTAGAATTATATCTTTTCTTTGTCAAATTGTCATTAAATAATTTGCAGGTGGAAGGACAGGCATTCAAGATTTGTATGTTTTCCCAAAGTAGACCTGAAGACTCTGAGATTTAGCCACCAATGGTTATTCAGAGTCACAGAGGAATAAACCTTACTATCCACTTTGAGGTTGCAGTTGCATTTTTAAATACTCAGCAAGCATGAAAAGTAAATAATATCTTTGCTGGCACTGACTTTGAGCACATTATTGTCTACCCATATGGAGAACAGAAGATCTTGTTTAAGTTGTTTAGACTTTTTGTAGTAGCTTTTTTAAGGCACAAAGAGATTTCATTTTTTGTGGACTTTTTTTTCCCCTGCTTATTCTTACAGACCCAGTGAGGGGCAGAATGGCAGACAAAGGAGAATGCTTTGATGTAAGCATGGACTATAAGAGAGGCAGACCACTCCTTCACAGGCATAAGCCACCCTGTGTGGCTGGACCCTATCAAAATAGGCACGAATGCTTTTATCCTCGGGGCTTACAGACTGCTTTGTTTGAGTCACATGCTTACAACGGTCCCAGGTATGCTCTTCTGCTTTACGCACAGCAGCTCCCAGAAGCTGCAGCAGATCTTATGCACCTTCATGTGTCTTCTGCAGAAATTTGCCAAAGATATATTAATCATTGGGAGGGGAAGTAAGGATAGTTCTTGTCTTATACCAGATGCTTAGTAGAACAATAAACAGGTGAGGTGTTGGCAGTAATAAACAGAAAATTTTATGTGTCTGCAAAGTTTAGCAAACATTTGCTTGCGTGCAGTTTTTACTGTAGAGATTAAATAAAATAAAATAAAAAAGGAATGCAAGTTTGTCAAAAATTAATATCATAACTGAAAAGTTCAAAATTTTGAATAAGCCATGAGATTGCACAGTATTTTGTTTGAGAAGCAGGTAAAAGGTTTTATACATTCAGGCTGAGACTCCATAATGGACATGTATGAAAGGATTAAGTCACAACAGCAGCAAACAGAAAAGAGAGGCAGAAAAACAGCCCAGTACCTGATTAAGGAAGGAAAAGGAGCAGCCTGTTAACTCTCCAAATCACTGAATGCTTTAGATTAATAAAGCTTTCTGGTTACCAATCATTGCAGGGACTTGATATGAAATATTTTCTCTTTGATACTAACGTGGGACTGGAAATCTAATTTCACTGCGCTTGACTTTAATACCATCTTCCTAGGTGCTAAGCATAAACATCCTGGTATCTTTTTCCCCCTGTAATGATAAACAGAACAGCAGTGTGTCAGAAGTAGAAACAACCAGACAAAAAATCATCTTGACCCTTTTCTCCATTTCAGAGTCTGTTGTATGTGAACGCTAAAGTTTTCTAGAACATACTTGAGAATCTTGCTTTCTCTGATGCCATAGCCTTCTCCACTCTAAATAGAAGGTGCCATTTTTCATAAATGTTTACAAAGTTTCTGCAGCTGTGTGGGGTGAAAATAGCACACAGCTCCATAATATAAATTATAGGATTAAAAAAGGTTGAAAATTTTGTCAGAGGACAGGACAGCTAGGCATTGGATAACTCAGAAAAAAATACATGCATACATGTACAAAGAAAAAAAGACAAGTTTGGTTTGCTAGTATTAGAATTTTTTTAATGTGATGAAAGAATCTAGTAGTGTTTCCAAAAGCTTTTACTGAATCTTAGCATTCTGTTTACACACAGAAATTTCCGGAAGATTTTTACCCTGAAAGGAGTCCAAAGTAATTTTAAAAACATTTAGTAATTGGTTTTGTTTCTTATCAGACAGGACATAAGATGGAATTCCTAAAGAAAAAGAGTGAAAGGAGAAAAACCTTCAATATAGTTGTTAATGCATACATTTTTGTATGCCACTGTGTATGACACAAAGTAGGAAATGGCACTTCTACATCTATATAAATCGTTTGGATTCTATCAAATTCCTGTTTAAAGATCTATATGTGACACAGACTTTGATGTACTGTGAAGCTGAACTACATATTTGTGTGAAAGGAAATGCTTGAAATGTATGAAATCCAGAATGGAATGTGGGTTCACCAAAATTGCTAATATTTTCAGTGGCAATCATTATTTTTCCCAGTCCTGTGGCTTAATTTTTCTTCTCATTTCACTGACTCATTTTAAAGATTTTTACCCAGCTAGGGATCAGAAATTATACTATGTGATATGGAAGACAAACATTATTTTTAAGTAATGAATATGAAATGTTAAAAATTATCTGCCTCATTTTGTTTCTTACTAGCAAATTAAACTCCTATGTAGGCTACTACTACCTATGATGATAAAGGGTGTTCTCAAGGCGTTACACCAGAAAAAATGTCACATGCACATGTTTTAAGTGTCCTTGGTGTTCTTTGGGTCAAATTATGCCTTTACATTATTAAGACATATTTCTTTAGAGCAACTGACCCCAAAGTTCCTGAAATAATTAGAATGACATGTCTCATGCTGTCAGACTGGTACAGCTTGACAATAAAAATAAATGTTTCATATCCTTGTGTAGCATGGGGACATGCTGAAATAATGTTTGAAGGACTTACAGGTAGTAGGAATCCAATTGCCTTCTGAGCAAGTTCTAAAATAAGTTGTCTCGTGTAGTTGATTTTGTGCTAACAGGGAGCTAGATGGCACACCTGATGCTGTGTGAGAGTTGAAGGGAAGGGGATTTCCATTTACGAAACCACAGGGGCCAAGAAGTTTAGTGTAGTAGATTTCTTTTCCTGTGAACTAGTGGTGTAGTGGTTTACAAAAATACATATTAAGAAACAAATTTTTTTCTGTATGAAGGAATTCAGGAAGACCATTCTTCAAAACAACTAATTTTATTGATATCATGTGTCTGATCTAAAATTTAACTGAGTAAAATTCTTGAATATATATTGTCATGACCAAATCTGCCTATGTAAAGAAATTGAGGAGTTAAATTGTAATATATAACAAGATGGATTTTGTAAACACATCATTCCATTTTTCTTCACCTGCAACATATTTTTGTATTGCTTTGCCTTTGAACAGGGATAAACAGCATCACATTTATCACTATATTTTAAACAGACAGTTATGTGCATAACAGTTAATCAAACTCAGATGCTGCCCTACCTGTTGTTGTTCAGTTAATAATTAAGTAATTGCATATATGATTAATAGACAAATCTATTTCAAAAATTGTCATTTTCTAAATAGCGCTCCACAGTGATAACTGACAGTTACTACAGATTCCTTCAGATTTTAAATAGCTGAGTTACTTGTTGCATATCTGTGATAGCGATTAAAAATATTGGTGTTGTTTTAAGGACTTGTGGATTTTAGTTGGGTGGGAAAATTCAGAAATATTATTCTGTGGTAAAATCTGACAGGCTAAAATCAGGCTAGATTTATTTCATGCAATTAAAATAAAATTTTAAATTGTGAAAATGGACACAAAAATGTCAGGATTTTTTCATTTGCAAGAATAATATCATTTTCAAAGCTTCTAATGAAATCAAATATGTATTGACAAAACTAAAAAATGTCCTTTTGATTTATTGAATTGATAAACAATTCCTTCTTAGAGTCCAACCATTGTTAAAATAAGTTTTATGTAAGGAAGAGTTTTACACACTTCCTTATGTAAGGAAGAGTTATAATTGCGTAATACCCTGTAGTGGAAGTTCCTGGGACTACTTTGCCCACGATACAATTATTAGCTGCCAATTTCCTTTGCAAATCCAGTAAATGAAAGTTATGTTTCAGCATGTAAAATATTGTACAGTAAGAGAGTTGCTGACATTTGAAGAAAATAACTATCTGAGTTCCTGCTTCCAGGAAGAAGTGAATCACACTAGGGGAATTCAGCTGAATTTTGGCTGAATTGAAATTAAGTATTTGCAGCTTGTTCAAATACAGCAGGACTTCTGTTTTCTAATAACCTGTGAACTTCTTAAAATACTAAACACATAAATAAAGGCTCCCTTAAATTTCCCTGCAAGCCACCTTCCATTCATTCACACTCAAAAGGAAAAGAGTTCACTAAATACTGTCAAACTATTGCTAATCTAGCTAAACTTGTTAAGGTTTCAGCTGAGTGCCTGGGATATGAAAATACGTCTCCCATGCAGTGGATGCTTATGAAGTAACACTAGATTTATTTAAAGTCAAATATTCTATCAAGCAAATAATTGAGTTCTTGGATTTCCTGTTGGACAATATTTGTTGCTGAAATTTAAAAAGAGTTTCCACAAGGCAAATCATAATATTTAAATCTACACTAATTTTAGGTTAATGAGACTTTATTGGCATATTTCAAAATGTCAATAACCTTAACAAAAATTCGAGGTATTAATTATGTGGTAATTTCCAGAGTCTTTGAAAGACTGCCTGCCTCTACCCACAATGCAGGCTTCTTTCTGACTGAAGTCTGTAAAGAAATGTGGGAATTGTATGTTTGGGTAAACCAGACAGTGACTGTCCAGCAATAATAGGGATATTATTAAAAAGTAATTTCTATATGCTTCTGTATGTGAATATGCAGGTAAGACCATTTTTGGAGAAATGGGAGGTCTGTATAACTGAGCATCTTTATAAATGGGCAGTAGAGAAAATATATTAGTAACACTGAAAATAAGAGGAAGAAAAAGAATGCGACAATGAATACTAATCTAATTGATTTTTCATCAGTGAAGAACTGTCAGTTCAGTAAAGAAATAAGGAACATTTGACTTTCTTAAGTGTTGCTATGTTTCAGTGTTATTGAATTTTAGGTGTGTTTTGAAATCACACATTTAGGAAATTCCTGCTTCACTAAAACACTTGGGAATTCAACTATTTTTGTCTCCTTGTTCAGATAATATGGTGTGAAAGTTCCTGAGGTCACTCGGTTCCAGTAAATAATTGTACAAGTTCATGTCTTCACTTGTTTCTCTCACTGTCCTGTTGTTGGATGTTATCTGCCTGATATCTCAATCTATGAAATTTTATTTCTAAAAGTCTTCCGAAAGAAAAATATTCAATTACTTTTATCTTTCATTCCTTCCTTAAAGATGCAAACTGAAAGAAACCCAAAACCGCAAGTGCAGCACCGATTCGGTCTGCCAGAGGGTTGCATGAGATACACATCGGTGAGGTGTTAATCATTTCTAGGTTTCTTTAATTACAATTCCTTTTAATAAAATAAAAATATTTTTGTTGACTTACTGAAAACTACAGATTTGAAAGAGGAGCAGAGAACTTAGATGGGGTAAAAACTGTTGTCTCCATGCAGGTCTTGTTCAAAAGAGTGACTCCAGCTCGAGTATTTCCTTGCATAACATTTACTGCAAAGACGTAGCCTGGGGTAAAGGAAAAAAAAGCAAACATCCCAGCCCTCATCAGCCTTTGTGTTTATTATCAGCCTTTTTCAGCAGCCGCACTGTGTAGAACACCATGCTTTTCATCAACCAAACATCCGCTGTGGTACACTGGTTGGTTGCAACATGTTGATTTTAGGCTTCTGAGTATTTCTAGCTAGCATGGTAGACTTTTAAATGATTGTGAAAGACAAACAAAGAAGTGTTTGCAGGACACAATAGTGTGACCCACACCGCAGCTTTGACAGATGCTGTTGGAGATAACGGATAGTGTCAGAGGGAGAGAGGAAGGGGACCTAGGGGACTCTAAATATTGTAATTCTCTCACGGTTTTCCATTATAGCATTTGAGCTGTCAAAAGCTTTGCTCGAGGCTCACAGAACTCAATTCAAGCGTGGGTAGTTCAAAGCTTACTAAATTCCAATTATGATATCACACAACTGTAAACTTATTTAGCATGCATGATACTAACACAGCTGCTTTAAAGTGAAGAACTATAATTAATCCCTCTACCCACTGTCAAAAAAAAAATCATTTAGTGTCATTTTCATTCTGCTCAGGTAAAACAAAAAAAAGCAATAGAGAACCATTGTTCATCTCTAAACCACAGCTATTACATATACTGATGGGTAAAAACCCTTTTGGTTATGGTTCTTCTTTGCCTAGCAAAAAGTGTAAAAAAGAGTTCTAAACCAGAAATTCTCTAATTATTCTTTCAGATTCAGAAAATATTACAAAAGGAAGTGATATTTTTTACAGATATAGAATAAAAATATTAGCCAAGTTATGGAAAATTACTTAATCTTTACATTCAGTTATTTCATCAACACAAAAATGTCAAAGTGGTTTTTGAAGCTGTTTGGGCTTCAGCTGTGATCCCACATTTTGTGTAGATAATACAAACAATGGTCTGCTGGTAGAAGAGATGACAGGATGAGAGACAGATTTTATAATTTAATTAGAAGAATCATGAATGATGATTTAATAACTCTTGAACTAGTTTGCATCTGCTTCCAACATCAGATTGATGAGGATAAATAAGGATGTCACAGTCTTATTTGATATTTGTAGATAGGTAAATAGAATCAAAACATGGCTTAGTATTTCTGCCAACGAAAAGGAGACACTGCTTTCTTCTATTTTGTTTTTATATTTAATCCAAAGGCAGTCATAATTTACAGCTAAGAAATTACTTCTCTATAGTAATTGTTTCATCAATATTATTCGATACATGAGAGTCCAAGCTCAAAGATTTTAAAAGACAATTTTTTGCTGGTCTCTGTATTCAGCCTATACGTTTGTGTTTGTGTTGCTGTGTTCACAAAGTTCCATTTTCTCTGCCTCATCACTGTCTGACCTAAAAGAATATTTTTCTTCATTTACAAATCATTACCCTCACTGTCCCTGAAATGGCCATTCAAACATAGCAGGCCACATCCTGCTCTTGATTATTCTGCTTTAATTCAGTAGTAACCCTGGTGGCTCTGTCAGTGCAGTCATGGTTGCACATGGATGTAAGTGATTGTAAAGGGTAGTTCATCCTACTGCTTCCAGACAAAGTTACTTGCCACCATTTCTCAGAGGCTTTGATAAGCAGAGCTGTTGCAAGGAAACTGGGTGCAGAACCACAGCACTCAGTGATTTACCATCTGCAAGTGTAGGTTTTTGGTTTTGTCTTTCTAAGTGGGTGGATAGAGATTTAAATCATAAGATATCTGAGATTTATGTCCTATGAGGTACATATGCTGATGGGCCACTACCGGCTGTCACCAGCGTGTGTTCTCCCCTGTTTTCCCCTCCCAAATGTCTTACTGACAGTAAGACATACTAGTGCAGGTAGTATTAACCTAGTCACTTCAAGCCAGGTAATGGTGATCAAGATCTCCCTCTCTGGGGCAGGCTAAAGCCAACATTCACAAACTGTAACACAGTGCCAGGCTGTTTTTCAAGGAAGACTTATTCTTAGGAAACCCTAGAAAAAAATTATAAGGCTGCCTGACTGCATAAAATGTCATACCTTCTCCCCTGTTCAGGTGCATTTTTTATAGTGATCTATATTCTTACTCTTCCTGAAGGTATTTTTTGGTTTGGTTTGGTTTTGGTTTTTTTTTGCAAAGACTTGTCTGGCTCCTCCAGTTCTTAACAGATGTGTATGCAATATACAGCTGTATTTCATTCTGGCTGTAGCAAACAGTTCAAAGACAAATATCTACATCCAATATGCATGTTGTTCAACCTCAAAAGTTCTCTGCTAGCTGCTATTTTGTAGACAATGTTGTGCAGTAACCATTTCTGTCTGAGATGTAATCCTAGTGCTTTTCCTATTAGCCCATGAACTGTGCATTAAAAAAACATAGGCCAGCCTTGGGAGTATAGAACCTTCATCTACATACAAAAAAAAACCCCAGAAATATTCAAAGCAAAATAGAGTAGAAATTGGAATTGTTCTCAGATAGTATTTATCATCAGAGTTTTTTGGGATGCTTTCTTCTTTTTTTTTTTGTTTTCTTCTTCTGTCTAATGTTTTTCTAGCTATGTTAATATTTGTAATAAAAGGCATTACATTTTCTCACTGACTGTCTCACTCATGACCTTGTCACAGCTACATGCAGCCACTGTAACATAAAGCATAATGAGATAAAATCTGAAGTACAGGTCAATTTTCAGCCTTTCACAACAAATGTATCAAAGTAACAATAAAACTCATTACCTGCTGTCTGTCAATATGGAACTTCTCTATCTGGGCACCAGCCCCTCCGTTAAAAAGCTGACTTAGCATTGGTGGAAGACTCACCTACCCCATCTCAGCTAACGAAAGCCAGGTCCCCATGACAGAGCAGGACTTGGTGTGCACCTGCACAGTATCATGAGGCCAGATGGGGAATAGCTCTCAACTCCCACCAAGAAACCAAACTCTCCCCTTCTCTTGGAGGCAGTAAGACTCTCTAAGATGAGCCCATCAGATGTTTACAGACCCTGGAATTTTAAAACTTTCTCTTTTTTGGTCATATAAAGCCTAGCGGCAGCTGCTCACTGTTAAATTGATGACATTTTATTTTTCCCTGTTTATTAGAGCAGCTTGTTTACTGTATTACCAAAATGGGATGAATGAGGCATTATGGAAGAAAATGGTCACATTAGAACCATTTAACATTATTATCAAGTGCATCTTTTCTCCCCGGTTGATTATAAACCTCCAGTTATTTAACTTTATTTAACATCTTTAGCAATAAATTTGGGAATGTGAACAGTTTGCTGAGGTTATCATAAAAATAACAGAAAATGTCCATTTTAAATTATTCCTAAGTGGAGACCGATGCAATAAAAAATAAAGCTTGCAATATGTGAGTTTAATAGCATGTATAGGGGAGTGTTATGTCTTTCATCCCTCCACTGGATTTTTCTGAGTCCCCTTTAGGTTTTAAACAAATGTGAAATAGAACAGGTCTGGACTGTTGTCACGATCCACTGTTGGGTTGAACAATTTGGCAGGGTTAAAACCCCTTGCTTTCCATCCAACCTCAGGTAGCACTGGGCGGTTGGGGGCAGCTGGGTTTAACTTCTGATTAATTCAAATATTTTATTGTGACTAGGTTTAATTTACATTCTTTGAAACAGAATTAAGACTCAAAATGGAGTCAAATGCCAAGTCACTTTATTTGGCCAACAACAAGTATGCAAGAGAAAAAGAGAGAGAAGAGTGAGAAAGGGGTAGAGAGAGACTTGTGATAGCTACCACTACGGATCTGTGGCATCCCATCAGTCTGATGTATCTTCAAGTCTTGTGGGAGAATGTTCTTCTTCCCCCTTCCCCCTTCCCCCTTCCCCCTTTCCCCTTCCCCCTTCTCCTTTCCCCCTTCTCCCTTTCCCCTTCTCCCTTCCCCTTTCCCTTCCCTCCCACCCACCCCCCACCCCCCAGGACCTGAGGATGTCTTGTACGATTCTAAAGGACTAGAAACTTGTCTCAACATTGTTGGCAGGACAGTTTAACTACCAAAACCTCATCACCATGGCAGCCAGGACAGTTTGAGAACTGAAACCTCATCAGCACAGAAGCTCTACTTAACAGGAACACATATGGATCCTGTTGCTTCAGAGCACATGGCCCTAGTCCTCTGCACATGCACCTGGGCCCAGGGTCAACTGACCACACATGGGGGTCTTGGACCCTCTAGACCCTCTAATGATTGTACTGGGCATGTGTCCCCATCGCAGAATGGGAGGCATGAGTATGTAAAACGGTTCCAAAAACAATGGTATAAAAGGCTAAACCAGTGGAGGCCAGTGGAAGGGGAAGGGGAAGAAGGGGAAGGGAAGGGAAGGGAAGGGAAGGGAAGGGAAGGGAAGGGAAGGGAAGGGAAGGGAAGGGAAGGGAAGGGAAAAAGAAGGGAAGGGGAAGGGGAAGGGGAAGGGAAGGGAAGGGGAAGGGGAAGGGAAGGGAAGGGAAGGGGAAGGGAAGGGAAGGGAAGGGAAGGGAAGGGAAGGGAAGGGAAGGGAAGGGAAGGGAAGGGAAGGGAAGGGAAGGGAAGGGAAGGGAAGGGAAGGGAAGGGAAGGGAAGGGAAGGGAAGGGAAGGGAAGGGAAGGGAAGGGAAGGAGGAGGGGAAAAGGGAGAAAGGAAAAAGGGAGGAAGGAAAAAGGGAGGAAGGAAAGGAAGGAAGTTTCCTGTCACAAGGAAACAACCACCAAAACAATCCAAAACAAAGTTGTACCAGATCTTCAGAACCAAAGACACTGAAGCAATAAAAGCTAATGAGTATTGTAGAGTTGTGATTTTTAAATAGATGTTAAGGAAGAATTATAATGAGCCTATTATTATGTCTAATAATACAGAAAGTGGGAAATGTGTTAGTGACCTTGCAAATTAAATTGTATTGACCTGTGACAATTTCATACCTATCTGAAGATCTCATGCAATTTTTATTGAGCTCCTGACTGGGATTGTTTTGCTAGAATCCATTCGTCTCCATGGAAACAACCAAATATATTGATAGCATCATGTTATCTTCCAATGATGAAATTAACTAATGTCCATAAGTCACGTTTGGTTATCAGTGATCTCTAAACAAAAGGACTATAATTCCCCCCATGCATGTGTAGATGCACGTGATATTTGTGGCACAGATTGTTACTTAATCTTAAGAGATTTCTCTTGTGCTTATATCTGAAAAGATTAACCTGGCTCTTTAAGAAAACAAATGAAGGAGAAGATGGAGGAGTAACATGAAGAAAGCATCTTTAGTGGTGTCCCCTGTTGCCTCATTGCATGCAGGAAAGAACAGTGGCCTCCCTCAAGATAGCAGCCTTCACACCTTGCTAGTAGTCCCAGTGAGTAAGAAATATCCAGGAAGATATAAGTTAAGAAAGACTGTTACAGTTGCTTGTGTTATCACTTCTTCATCTGCAGTTTGAATTTACAAGTTGCCAAATGGCAAGGCCTGACCCACTTCTTATGGTAGCCTGCTGCCTTGCTGGGGCCTGGGTTAATGATGCTACAAGAAGACTTCCTACCCTGGTACAGCCCTCCGATTATTATCCATTATTGATTTTTCGTATAGGCAGTGATGAAGTTGCAATAAGAAGTCCAATGGCAATTAAGAGAGACTTCAGGGCCTTGGGATGACTAGTCAAGGGATCAGGGGTACAAGTAGTATTCTTCTCTATCCTTCCAGTTGCAGGAAATAATGAGGAGGGGGAAAACCCAGGAAGACCCAGCTGATCAATATCTGGCTCTGAAATTGGTGTCACCAGAATTTTGAGGTTTTTTGATTATGGGACAGTCTACATGACACCAGGTGTGTTGTTGACAGACAGGGTACACCTGTCTCAAAGGAGGAAAAGGATCTTTACACAGGACTTAGCAGGGCTCATTGAAAGACCTTTAAACTAGATTTGATGGGGGAAACAGATAAAACCAGGCTTGTTAGGGATAAGCTTGGGGATAGCATGCCAATGTTTGAGGGACAGTGTGCGAGGGAGGTTTTTAGTCAGCTCCACAATGTGCTGAGTACACTGGAGTACATATGAGATGTCTTTATATTAAAGTGCAGAGCACCAAGAATAAGCAAGAGAATCTAGAATCTTTGGCCCAGTACCAGAGCTATGACATCATTGGCGTAAGTGAAATCTGGTGGGATGGGTCCTGTGACTGGTGTGCTGTGATGGACCATTATAGGTTCTTCAGTAAGGACAAGCAGGGCATGCAAAGTGGCCAGGTAGCCTGGTATGTAAAGGAGGGGTTAGTTTGTGTGGTGTTTAAGTTGGTGATGATATGGTTGAGAGCCTCTGAGTAAGGATGAAGGGGAAAGCAGAACACAACATACTAAAAAAACCAACACAATCTTTAACACAAACTGCAAAAACGAGAACATGGTGTTGTGACCAGCAGCTCTTATTATCTCAAACCCTCGAGCCCCACGTTGGGTGCCAAAAAAATGTTGTAGTTTAGCCGGCAACTCAGCCTCACACAGCCACTCGCTCACTTCTGCACCAGTGGGACGGGAAAGAGAATCAGAAGGGTAACGCTCATGGGTTGAGATAAGAACAGTTTAATAATTAAAATAAAACAACAACAAAAATTCAATGGAAAGGAAAACAATGAGAGGCGCAAAACCCAGGGCAGGGGCTGGGGAAAGGGGGAATGAACACCCAAAACCAACCGCACGTGACGCAGCCGCTCACCGCCCACTGACCCAATGCCACCAGTCCCTGAGCTGCAACCACCCACATGAGCCAACTGCCCCCGTTAATGCGCTGGTCATGGCGTCACATGGCATGGAATGAACATCCCGTTGGCCAGTCGGGGTCAGCTGCCTTGGCTGTGGCCCCGCCCCTCCCGGCCTCCTGCCCACGTGGCAGAGCGTGGGAAGCTGGAAAGGTCCCCGACTACTGCAGGTGCCACAGTGACGAGAATTAACCCTTTCTCAGCCAAAACCAGCGCAGTCTATTACTTGATGTAGTTGGTGACCTCACAAATAGGGACGTAGACAAAAAGGAGTTGTCTAATGCCTTCTTTGCCTCTGTCTTCAACACCAATGATGGGCCCTGGTATGCCCAGAGCCCTGTGTTGGAGGACCATGACTGCAGGGATGATAAACTTCCAGCCAACTCTGAACTTGTTAAAGACTTGATGCTCCAGCTGGATGTACATAGGTCTATGGGGCCCAATGGAATTCTTCCCAGGGTACTGAAAGAGCTGGCCGATGTCATTGTGGTAGCTCTCTTCATTATTTTTCAATGGTCTTGAGAGTCTGGAGAGGGGTCCCAGTCAACTGGAAGCTGGCAAATGTCCCAATTTTCAAGAAGAGTAAGAAGGAAGACCCTGGTAATTACAGGCCTGTAAGTCACACTTCGGTGCCTGGTAAAATTATGGAGAAGGTTATTCTAGGAGTTATTGAAAACACCTGAGAGACAATGCAGTCATTGGGCACAGCCAGCACAGGTTCACAAGGTGAAAGTCCTGCTTAACCAGCTTAATTTGCTTTTATGACAATGTTACCCATCTAGTTGATCAAGGGAAGCCAGTGGATGTGCTGGTTTTGGATTTTAGCAAAGCTTTCAATACTGCCTCTCACAGTACTTTTCTGTATAACCTGCCTGGCACACAGCTGGACAAGCCCACAACATATTGTGTTAGCAATTGGCTGTCAGGTTAGGATCAAAGTGTTGTAGTAAATGGGGTTACGTCAGGCTGGGAGCTAGTCAAGAGTGGGGTTCCCAGGGCTCAGCTGGCGAAGAGAAGGCTGAGGGGTGCCCTCATCACAGTCTGCAACTTCCTGAAGGGGGACAGCAGAGGGGGAGGTGCTGATCTCCTCTCTCTGATGACCAGCTACGGAACACAAGCAGATGGAATGAAGCTGTGTCAGGGGAAATTTAGACTGGACATTAGAAAAAGCTTGTTCACTAAGAGGCTGCTCGGTCACTGGAACAGGCTCCCCAGGGAAGTAGTCCAGAGTTCAAGGAGTACCTGGGTGATGCTCTTAGTCATATGGTTTAGTTTTAGGCAGACCTGCAAGGAGCAGGGTGTTGGACTTGATGATCCTTATGGGTCCTTTCCAACTTGAGACATTCTATAATTCTATGCTTCTAAGGCTAGAATTGAAACCAAAACCAAAAACAACAAGACAAATTACCTGACTATTTTGTTATGTGCAAGAATAAATTTAATATACTAAAGAATGAAAAGAAATACATTTTCTTAGCTTGCTTTATTTTATTTTTAATGAAACTTATAGTAGAGAAAGATAATTATCTTAGTTTTCCTATAAATTTTTTTTCTGTCTCAATATTTGCATTACTAACTCTGAATCCCATGTAAGGATGTTTTGCAGATTTTTCAGTGTGACATATAAACATTGATTCTGTTTCACATGGTTCTGTTTAGGAAAGGCAATAATTGCTCAGATGCATTTGCTAAAAGATTTCCTCCAAAATACTTGCTAATAACAATAATCACATCAAAAGTAAGAGCTAAAAGCCCTCTGAAAAGCAGAAAAGTTTCAAGTGTTTTTGAGACTGCTGGGGAAAGATGCTTGTTTTCTTATCTGATTGTATTATTTTAAACATCACTTGTAAGTATTCATTAAAGGAACTTTTTCTTCACATGCTCCTGAAAACTGGTACAAGCTCTTTCTACTACTTTGTTTTCTTATGAAAGTTACCTGGAGAGAATGCCCAATATTAAAAACATGTATTTTAAAGAAAATGTTATCAAGGATTGTAGATTTTCAACACTTACTGAAGCAATAAGGTCACTCCTCAGCCTCCTTTTCTCCACACTTAACAAACACAGAGTCCTCAGCTGCTCCTCACAAGGCATGCCTTCCAGCCCTTTCACCACCTTTGCTGCCTTCCTCTGGACACTTTCAAGGACCTTAACACCCTTTTAAAATTGTGCGGCCCAGAACTGCACACAGCACTCAGTGTGAGGCCACACCAACAGTGAATACAGCGGGATAATCACCTCTTTTGACCGGCTGGTTATGCTGTGTTTGATGCTCCCCAGGGAGCAGTTTGCCTTCCTGGATGCCAGGGCACACCGCTGACTCATACTGAGCCTGCTGTTGACCAGCACCTCCAGATCCCTTTCTGCAGGGCTGCTCTCCAGCCACTCCTCTCCCAGTCTGTACTTGTGTCTGGCATTACTCCATCCCACGTGTAGAGTCTAGCATTTGTTCTTGTTAAATTTCATGCCACTGATGATTGCCCAGTGCTCCAACCTACCTAGATCCCTCTGCAAGGCCTTTCGTCCCTCAAGAGATTCAACAGCACCTCCCAGTTTGGTATCATCAGCACACTTGCTAATGGTGCGTTCAGCTCCTGCATCCCAGTCATTGATAAGAATATTGAACAAAACTGGCCCTAGGATTGAGCCTTGAGGAACACCACTGGTGACCAGTTACCAGCCAGATGCAGCCCCATTCACTGCAACTCTTTGTGCTCTGCCCTTCAGCCAGTTCTTCACCCAGCGCACTGTGTATCTGCTCATGTCACAGTTGGACAACTTGTCCAGAAGGATGCTGTGAGGGACAGCATCAAAAGACTTACTAAAATACAGAAATCTATATCCACTGCCTTCCCTTCATCCATGAGGCAGCTGACCTTATCATAGAAGGATATCAAATTAGTTACGCAAGGCTTTTCATTTGTGAGGCCATGTTGGCTGTGCCTGATGATTACATTGTTCTTTAAATGCTTTTCAGTAGTACCCAATATGAACTTCTCCATAATTTTTCCAGGAACTGAGGTTAGACTGACAGATCTGTAGTTTCTTGGGTCCTTCCTCATGCTCTTCTTGCAAATTGGAATAACGTCCGCTAGCAGGAACATCCACAGACTTCCAAGACCTTTGGTATAAGATCAAGAGGGGTCCTGCTGTAACATCCATTAGCTCCTTGAGTACTCTCGGGTGAATCCCATCAGGCCCATGGACTTGTGAACAGTCAATCAGTACAACTGGTACCTAGTAGAATTTCAGTGACCACAAATGGAGAGTCACTGTTCCTGCAGTCATGGTCCTCCAACTCAAAGGACGAGGTGGCCCAAGGTCTATTGGTATTATTAAACACTGAGGCAAAAACCCCATTGAATTATTCCATTTTTTTCTTCATCCCTATTTGCCAGGTGACCGTCTTCAAAAAGTATTTGTCCAAGGTTTTCCTTGGACCTTCTCTTGCTATTAATGTACTTTAAAAAGCCTTTCTTTTTGTCTGATACAACTCTGGACAGTTTCAACTCCAGTTCAACTTCAGGCTTTCATGTCTTCTCCCTTGATATGCAAACCACAGCCCTGTGACCTTCCTGCAAAACCTGACCTTGTTTCCAGAGATTGCAGAATTTCTTCTTCCTCTTGAGCTCCATGAGGAGTTCCCTGTTCAACCAGCTGGTCTTCTGCCCTGTTTGCTTGACTTACAACACCTCCTGTGGTTTTAAGAGGTGATTCTTAAAAACTGACCAGAAGTCATGGACTCCTAAGCCCTCACAGGCAGATTCCCGGGGGACACAGCTATGTAGCTCCCTGAACAACTTAAAGTTTGCTCTCTTGAAATCCAGGGTAGCAACTCGGCTGAATTTTTTTCTCATTACACTGAAAATTTTAAACTCAATCATGTTGTGATCACTCTGGCCAAGAGAGCCACCTACCATCACATCCCCCATGAGTCCTTCTTTATTGACAAGTAAGTCTACAAGTGCATCTTTCTTAGTTGCCTCACTGAGTACTTGTGATACTTCAACAAAGTAAATTTCCCAGATGTGCTTGTCACAGCAAATGTTATTCCCAGCTGATGTCTGGGAAGCAGAAATCTCCATAAGGACAAGGGCTACCAATTCAGATATTTCTTCTAACTGCCTGTAGAATAACTCATCCTGGCTGGGCGATCAGCAGTAGACACGCAGTATGACATGTCCTTTGTTTTCCATCGCCCTAATCCTCACCCAGAGGCTCTTAACCACATCATTGCTAATTTAAGGGCTGTACAGCCAAACCTCTCCCTTACATACAGTGCAACTCCTCCACCTCTCCTGCCCTGCCTATCCCTCCTGAAAAGCTTGTATCCCTCCATGCTTCCAGCACCCTAATCACGGGACTCATTCTACAAAGTCTGCTAATACCAATGACCAAAGCTCTGGAAACAGACCAACACTTTCGGTTCATCCTGTTTGCTTCTCATACTGCGTGTGTTGGTGTACAAGCACTTCAGATTTCTTCCTAAGCCCTCAAGTGTTCCCTCAAGCAGCATCAATGCTCCCATTAGTATTGCCACCCTCAGGTGATGCCATGCCAACCTTTGGTCTACCTTCAGCTCTCCTGTTGGTACCCCCTTCCCCCATCGACTCTAGTTTAAAACCCTCTCAGTCCTGGCAGCTTAGGAGCCCAGAAGCATTTTGCCCATTGGGACAGGTGGGTCTCATCAGGCTGCAGAGGGGCCTAAACAGGCCCATTAATTCTTCATAGTTTTTTGTGTTAGAAAGTTATTAAACTTAAGTCTAGAAAACCAAAAAACTTGTTTCCATTGTTTGCACAAGATCTCCCAAAATGTATTTCTTAAACTGACCCTACCTGAGACAAGACTATATTTTTTTGCTGTATGCATTCTTATTATACATTACTGATGCACAGAAGAGTATTTCGTCTTCTCCTGACTATAATTTACCTTCTTTTCAAATATCTTCTAAAGTCTGCCTTTCCTCTGCTTGTTACTAATCATACCATGGGAGGAGAATGGCCGGATAGGACACACTAGCAGTTAGCAGAAATCCATGTTATCATATTAAGAACAAAAGCTTTTATTGGTAAGATTTGCAGAAAATGAAATGCGTGTCTTAGGATTTAACTTTGGAGTGTTTAACTTGACGCTCTTCAAGGAACTTTGGTTTTCCACAAAATACCTCCAGAAAACAATTTGGTTTTTAAATAATTGCTTTCTTTTTCTCTAAGAGACTAGTACTATGAAACACCCATGCCCATTCAGAGAACAGAGCTCACTTGCCTCAGTTTGCTTTCCTTCTTTGGCCTTTGCTGAGGGGACTAAAGAGCCTCCTCTTTTTACAGAATGGTTCATGTTGGAAGGGACCTGAAAAGGTCATCTAGTTCCATCCCCCCTGCCACAGTCAAGGAAAGGGGAACCCATCCCTGGGTGGGCTTGAACCACCAGCCTTTTGGTTAACAGCCGAACATGCTAACCAATTGCACCACAGAAACTCCCTGGTCAGGAAGCCTACCAGGGGAGGTACCTCACTTGACCTTCTGTTCACGAACAGAGAAGGACTGGTGGGAGATGTGGTGGTCAGAGGCTGTCTTGGACTTAGCAACCATGATGTGACTGAGTTCACGATTCTTGGTGAAGTAAGAAGGGGGGTCAGCAGAACCACTACCATGGACTTCCAGAGGGCAGACTTTGGCCTCTTCAGGGCACTGAGTGGGAGGATCCCTTGGGAGGCAGTGCTGAACGGCAAGGGATGCCAGGAAGGCTGGGCTTTTTTTCAGGAAGGAAGTCTTGCAGGCACAGGAGCAGGCTGTCCCCAAGTGCTGCAAGATGAACCTGTGGGGAAGACGATCAGCCTGGCTGAACAGGGAACTTCTGCTGACACTCAGGAAAAAAAGTTTACTGCTATTGGAAGAGGGGCCAGGGCACACAAGAAGAGTACAGAGACCTCGTTGGGTCTTGCAGGGACAAAGTTAGACAAGCAAAAGCCCAGATAGAACTCAACCTGGCCACTGCTGTAAGGGATAAGAAAAATTGTTTTTACAAATATATTAACAACAAAAAGAGAGCCAAGGAAAACCTCCATCCTCTGTTGGATGCAGAGGGGAACATTGCCACTGAGGATGAAGAAAAGGCTGAGGCAAATGCCTTGTTTGCCTCAGTCTTTAACCATCAGACCAGCTATCCCCAGGGTATTCAGTCCCCTGAGATGGAAGGCAGGGACGAGGAGCAGTTGGTGACTAACGCAGCAGCAGCAACAGTAAGTCCCGCAGCCGGGCACTGGATTGGGGTGGACAAGGGGGTTCTTGGAGCCAGGGAAGCCCGAGGAAGTGCACAGCACCGCGACAGGTCCCAGCAGCTCTCGCTGCCTGGGCGTTGCCTCAAGAAACCGTGGGAGATTTAAAGGACTCAGGGAGTGCGAGCGACCAGGAGCATGAAACCAGGATGGGCAAACAGGGTATGGCACGTCAGCCAGGGAGTAGCATGGCAGTTTACACAGGGCATGGCGCATCAGCCAGGGTGAGCAGGGAGGGTGCTGCATCCGGCTTGTACGCCCGCAGCCCGGGAAGTTCTCTCAGTCTCTGCCAGGATAGGATGGTGAGCACTTGCCGCAGAGCAGATACCAGCTTTATCATGGAGAAAGCCTCAGAGAGGTCTCACACATCCATCCAGACGGAGCTGGAGGCTTCAGTACAGATGGTAGGTTGCAATGTGTGCCTCAACCCCTTGCCTGCTGAGAAGGTAAGTATCTGCACAAGGCGTGCACAGGTCAATGATATGCTGCGCCACATGGCTGAGTTGTAGGAGACAGTTAGAAGGCTGAGTGATATTAGTAGGACTGAGGCAGAGATAGATAGGCAGCCCCAGAACCACACTTCTGTAGCAGAAACAACTGAGAAGGAAGAGCCACCTTGGACCCCGGTGACCCACAGAAGCAGGGCTCTGCCTCAGCCCCCACCTCCCAGTATCACCACCACCAACAGATTTGTAGCTTTAGCAACTGCAGACACCCACAAGCAAGGTCCACAAGGTGCAACTGTACCAGCAGCACAGAGTAGATACCACAGAAAGAAGAGACGAGTGCTTGTAGTGGGTGGCTCTCTGTTAAAAGGCGCTGAGGCACCCATCTGCCAACCTGACAGGGAGTCCCAAGAGATTTGTTGTCTTCTGGGAGCTAAGATCTGAGACATCATTGAGAGGGTGCCACAACTTGTCAAAAGCACTGATTACTTTCTTTTGCTACTCTTCCATGTGGGCACACATGGTGCTGCAAGCCAGAGTCTGAGCAGAACTAAGCAAGACTATAAAGCTCTGGGAAAGCAAGTGAAAAATATTGGTGCCCAAGTTATCTTCTCCTCTGTACTACCTGTTGGAGAAAAACGGGTGACTAGAAATAGGAAAATAATGCAAATCAGCTCCTGGTTACGTGGCTGTGTGTTGACGTGAGGGTTTTGGTTTTTATGATAATGGGATGCTCTTCAGCAACCATAGGCTGCTAGGGAGGGATGGACTCCACCTGTCAGGACAGGGCAAGGGAATCTTTGGCAGCAGGCTGGCAAACTTGATGAGGAGGGCTTTAAACTGAGGAACCTGGGGGGAGGGGGACAAACTGGCAATGCTAATGCCATCACACACTATGGGGGAATAAGACAGGACAACCTGAGCAGTGATAAAGGTGTTGTAGTGGCTTCATACAAAAGCAACCAGAGACCAACCACCTCAAGGCTTTGCATGGCTACAGTGGGTCCTTGTACACCGCTCCAGTGATACCTGTATGCTCAGGCACCTTTCTGAAATGCCTGTACACCAATGCATGCAGCATGGGGAATAAACGGGAGGAACTAGAGGTCTGTGTGCGGTTGCAGGGCCATGATCTCATTGCAATCACAGAGACATGGTGGGATGGCTTGCATGACTGGAATGTGGTCATGGATGGCTACAGGCTTTTCAGGAAAGACAGACCAGCAAGGCAAGGTGGGGAAGTTGCTCTTTATGGGAGGGAGCAACTGGAATGCATCGAGCTCTGCCTTGGAGTGGAAGGCAGAACTAATGATAAATAACCAGAACTAATGATAAATCACGTAGAGTATCTTGGCAAGCTCCTCCACCAGCTCCCTCAGTACTCTTGTGTGGATCCCATCCTGCCCCAGAGATGTGTGAGTGTCCAGGTGGCTCAGCAGGCTATACACTGCTTGTTCATGGATTATGGGGGGTTCATTCACATAATCACAGAATGGCAGGGTTTGGAAGGGACCTCTGGAGATCATCTTGTCCAGCGCCACTGCTTGAGCAGGCACACCCAGAGCAGGGGGCACAGGAACGCATCCAAGCAGGTTTTGAATGTCTCCAGAGAAGGAGACTCCACAGCCTCCCTGGGCACCCTGTGCCACTGCTCTGTCACCCTCACAGGAAAGAAACTATTTCTCATCTTTAAGTGGAACTCCCTCTGTTCCAACTTGTGCCCATTGCTACCAGTCCTGTCATTGGGCACTGTTGAAAAGAGCCTAGTCCCATCATCCTGACACCCACCCTTCAGATATTTATAGGTATTTATGAGACTCCCCCTCAGTCTTCTCTTCTCCAGGCTGAACAAACCCAGGTCTCTCAGCCTTTCCTCATAAGGGAGATGCTCCGGTCCCCTGATCATCTTGGTAGCTCTCCGCTGGACTTGCTCAAGCAGTTCCACATCCTTCTTAAACTAGGGAGCCCAAAACTGGACACAGTACTCCAAAGTGGTCTCACTAGGGCAGAGCAGAGGGGGAGGATAACCTCCCTCGACCTGATGGCCACACTCCTCTTAATGCATCCCAGGATACCGTTGGCTTTCTTGGCCACAAGGGCACAGTGCTGGCTCATGGTCAGCTTGTTGTCCACAAGCACTCCGAGGTCCTTCTCAACAGAGTCGCTTTCCAGTAGTTCAGCCCCCAGTCTGTACTGGTGCGTGGGGTTGTTCCTCCCCAGGTGCAGGACCTTGCACTTGCTCTTGTTGAATTTCATGAGGTTCCCCTCAGCCCAGCTCTCCAGCCTGTCTGGGTCTTGTTGGATGGCAGCACAGCCTTCTGGCGTATCAGCCCCTCCTCCCAGCTTGGTATCATCAGCAAACTTGCTGAGGTTACAATCTATCCCATCATCCAGGTCATTGGTGAATGTACTAAACAGGACTGGACCCAGCATGGACCCCTGGGCCGTCACCACTAGTGGCAGGCCTCCATCCAGACTCTGCTCCATTGATCACGATCCTCTGAGCTCTGTTGTTGAGCCACTTCTCCGTCCACCTCACTGTCCACTCATCCAGCCCACACTTCCTTAGCTTGCCTGGGAGGATGCTATGGGAGACAGTGTCAAATGCCTTACTGAAGTCAAGATAGACAACATCCACTGCTCTCCCTTCATCGACCCAGCCAGTCATGCCATCGTAGAAGGCTCTCAGGTTGGTCGAGCATGATCTCCCCTGATGAATCGGTGTTGACTACTTCTGATAATCTTCTTTACCTCTACAAGCCTGGACATGACCTCCAGAATGAACTGCTCCATCACCTTTCTGGGGATGGAGGTGAGGATGACTGGCCTATAGTTCCCCAGGTCCTCCTTCTTGCCCTTTTTGAAGACTGGAGTGACATTTGCTTTCCTCTAATCCTCAGGCACCTCTCCTGTCCTCCATGACCTTTCAAAGATGATGGGGAGTAGCTCAGCAAGAACATCCACCAGCTCCCTCTGCACTCGTGGGTGCATCCCATCGGGGCCCACGTATCTGCAAGGATCCAGTTTGCCTAGGTGATCTCTGACCCACTCCTTCTCAGCTGATGGTAAGTCTTCCTTTCTCCAGATTTGTCCTCCATTCTCTGGGGGCTGAGATGCCTGAGGGCCAACCTTAGCAGTAAAGACCAAGGCTAAGAAGGCATTCAGTAACTCTGCCTTCTCTGCATCCTGCATTAACAGGGCTCCTTCCTTGTTCAGCAGCGGGCCCACTGCATCCCCAGTCTTTCTTTTACTGCTGGTCTATTTAAAGAAGCCCTTCTTGTTATTTTTGACATGCATTGCCGGATTTAATTCCAAGTGGGCCTTGGCCTTCCTTGTCGTCACATCTCTGCATAACCTGACAACATTCCTATGTTCCTCCCAAGTGGCCAACTCCCTTTTCCGCATACTGTGAACCTCCTTCTTACATTGGAATTTCTCTAGAAGGTCTTTGCTCTTCCTTCCGGGTCTCCTGGCTCTTCTGCCTGACATCTTCCTCCTGGGGATGCACTGATCCTGAACTCAGAGGAAGTGGTCCTTGAATACTCTCCATCCCTCTTGGACGCCCCTGACTTCCAGAGCCCAGCCCATGGGATTCCTTCTAGCAGGTCTTTGAAAAGGTCCAACTAGGCTCTCTTGAAGTGCAAGGTTGTAACAAAACTCGTAGCCCTGTTTCTACCTCATAGGAGCCTGAACTCAACCATCTCATGGGCATTGCAGCCAAGGGTACCCCCAACTCTCACATCCTCAACCAGCCCTTCTTTGTAAGGTTGAGCATCACATCTTGCCTAGTTGGCTTCTATACCACTTGCATCAAAAGGTTTTTCTCGATGCTCAGCAGGAACCTTCTGGATTGTGCATGGCTCATCGTGTTGCTTTTCCAACAAATATCGGGGTGGCTGAAGTCCCCCATGAGGTGGGTGTTGGTCTTCTCTCCCAGGTCACTAGCGATAGGATGAGAGGAAATGGCTTCAAGGTGTGTCAGGGGAAGTTTAGATTGGATATTAGGAAAAATTTCTTTACTGACAGAGTGGTCAGGCATTGGAACAGGCTGCCCAGAGAGGTGGTTGAGTCGCCATCTCTGGAAGTATTTAAAAGATGTGTAGACATGGCACTTCAAGGCATGGTTTAGGAAGCATGGTAGTGTTGGACTGATGGTTGGACTTGATGATCCTAGACGTCTTTTCCAACCTTAAAGATTTTATGATTCTATGGGTACCAGTGTTTTCCCACAGACACATGCGGAATAGTGAGAACTCAGGTGATTACTTGTAGCAGAATCTTTTTTGCAGAGACCATCCACATGTTAAAAACATCTTATAGAAAAGAGGAAATTTATAGAAAAAATTAAATAATACTCTAATATTTAAAATTTCCAAGTGCTGTTTAAAACTTTGTTAACAACAAAAGCAAATAAAGAAAATGCATAATTCTAGTCTTGTAAAATTGCTATGAAACCTGAATGTTCAAACCAATAAAAGTTGTTTAAATGAAACCTTTGTTTCTATTCTGTTATAAAAAGTACCATATGACACTAGTTGCCTCCCCCTCACATTTCAGATATAGGATTGTTGTATGTTATTAATTTTTATTCTGTTTTCTGCTCATAAGATTGAAATTCATGTTGACTGAGAGGAGAATAAAACTCACCCTATTTAACACTCTCTACTGATATTGTGACATCCAAAGCATAATCAAGATTTTTGGCTTTAATGAGAATCTGCTGACTGCAAAAGAGGAATGGGGTTTCAAAAATGGACCAGTCCTTAGGGTACTTTGCAGTGTTAAATATCCCATCACATTTACAAAATATAAGGGGCCATTGGTTTTTGTTACTCAGACGGTGAGCTCTTTGAACCTAATGTGTTCAGTAAACCATCCTGTTGGTGTATTGTGTACGCTGAGATCATACTCTCACTATGATTTTCTTAAATATAGTATATTAAATATGGCTTAATCGCACTCTCTCTTTTTCTTAAGGAGACTTGATATCTGTTAGCAAATTTTAATTCTCACTGCACTTGCTGGTACTAACAAAAACCGGTCAGAAACCTGGCTGATGAAAATAAAAACCTAAACATATATATCTCTGAGTATTTTCCAATATTTTGCAACGGTTCTCTCATTTTTTTCCAGTGATAGTGACTAAGAAAATACACTATATTATTTTAATGGTGCCTGTTAACAATGATGAAAAATATGAGAAGTTAAAAATTTTGTGGAGAACCCTGAGGGTGCAAGGTAAACTCTGCCAGTAAAATGCTTGCAGTGCAGTTTGCCTTTTGCTGTGTGAGAGGCCCAGACTAAGTTTTCCCTCTCTCCTTTGGTCATTATCACTTCCCAGACATAAATGAACAAATTCCTAAAGGTCATGAACAGGGAAGATATATAGAATATACTAGAGGACAGAGAAATTGCTTCATTGGGCTTGACCCAGGAGGACACTCAGTGGTACACAGTAGAGAATTTCATCTGCAAGAAAGATAAATGAAACTACTGATGAACTAATGTGTTGTGGTTAACAAATAATTTTCAGAGGAAAATTCTGGTGAAGGAAATGGGAGACAGCAAGAGAAACTGCATGTTCTGTCAGGAAGAAAACAACCCCAACCTCTCTGACAGAAGACACCTTGCCAACAGGGCGAACCTCACCACCGTAGCTGTTTCCATAGAAGCTTCCCAACAAGGCAGTCACTAAAAACAAATCAGAGAAGCTGAATAAACACAGATCTAAATCGAGCAGCAGTGAACAGCTCAATCTCGCTTTCTGTGAGAATCAGTTAGCAAGTGCCACCCTCCTTCTGCTCCCCTGGAAGGTGCTTGACAGTGGCCATACGCACCTATACTCCACTGAACCAGCTGTCAGCTCCGATCTCCATTTCTCATTTTCCAAGCCTCTTTCCTCCATATACAAATAAAGACCGCTAGCAATGACTTAAAAAAATAAATCACGCATGGTGTTACTGTTCCTCTGCTTTTATCTGCTTTTGAGAATAAGGTCAGGACCTCTGGAATAAGAAATCTATCCTCCCAAATGAATACAGGCTTATACTACAGGGTGCTTCCCTGCTAGCTGCATGAATAATATGTTACAATAAACCAGAGCAATAGACTGTCACGTTTTTCATTATTTATTCATTACATTTTTATAGTAAAAATCTTCCACAAGTTGTCAGCAAAGATCCAGCCTTCCACATCATCCATCTCCCAGTAGGTCTGATTAATCTACTTCAGTAGCAGACTTTTAAAGTCAAAACAAACCAGTGTATTATATTTCTAGAAGAACCACTTGTCCTCTTCTAAAAAGCACTTCTGATAAAGGAACCAAAAATATCCTTCTTTTGTCTTAGATTTTCATTATAAAGGGCAGAACAAATAAAGATTTTAAAAATGAACATATGACGTAGGTCTGGTGGAAAAAATCAAGGTCAAGGTTTTGCAAGGTTTAATTATAATAACTTCTAATGATAGTTTTCTGTGCTAGGAGTAGAAGTCTCTATGAAAGCTCTATCCCTTGAGTGTTTAGTTTTTAGATAGACTGAACACATCCATACTGAAAACACACATACAAACATAAGCACATCTTCACAAATGTTATATTTGACAATAATTTGCTTATCCCAGCTATTCCTTAGGCAAAAAAATTAACAAGATAGAAAAATGGAAAACATAATACCTCACGGAAAATCAACAGGACAGGAAAGTTATTTCTACTTTTGTGACAGACCACTTAGTTTGAGTTAGGAAATTATGTGCTCTTTCTGCAATCCTCTGTTCTCTTTTGGCCTTGTCAACATTTTCAGAGCCTCATGATGAACCTAAGCACAGCTTCTGCCTGTGAAGGAGCCCTGGAATCCTTCAATTCTGATACTAAATCTTTAGGCCACAGATCTCCTGCTTCATTCTGTGACTTTGTCTGAAAGTAACCTGAATCTACTCTGAAGGAGGATTAGGAATTTTAGGGAAACAGTGGCAGCCAGCACTAAACTAGGGTGAACAAAGATATTTTTTCTAGAATAAAACACTTGTGTCCTGGTAAGAGATGGGACGTTATCCCATTCCTCTGCTTAGAAAGAAAACTGAGAAGGAAACTACCTGGGCTTCCATAGCAATAAGTCTTCGCTTGAATCTCTGCTGTATCACGAAACAATCACAACAGCAACAATAAAATAATAACAATAACAATAACAATAACAATAACAATAACAATAACAATAACAATAACAATAACAATAACAATAACAACAATAATAATAATAATAATAATAATAATAATGAACAACAACAACAAAAAACAACAAGAACAATAATTATATGCTTTCAGTTCTATCCTATGAACGGATAAAGTGATTACAAATTTCCGTGACAGAAAACGTTTGTGGGGGATGTGAAGGCTAGGGACAGCCTTGGCTGCAGTGACCATGAAATGGTGGAGTTCAGGATCCTGAAAGGAAGGAGCAGGACAAAAAAGCAAGATCACAACCCTAGACTTCAGACAACAGACTTTGGCCTCTTTAAGGAGTCTGCTTGATGGAGTCCCAAGGGATAAGGCCCTGTTGGGAAGAGGAGTCCAAGAAAGCTGGTTGATATTCAAGGATCACCTCCATTAAGCTGAAGAACACATCCCAAAAGCAGATAATCAAGGTGCCAGAAGGATGAACAACCAGCTTCTAGCAAAACTCAAACACAAAAAGGAAGTATACAGAAGGTAGAAGCAGGGACAGGTAACCTGGAAGGAATATAGAGACACTATCTCAGCATCCAGAATTATGGTTAGGAAAGACAAGGCTTACCTGGAGTTTAATATAGTGAGGGTTGTCAAAGCTAACAAAAAAGGCTTCTGTAACAGAAGCAAAAGGAAAACTAAGGAGAATGTGAGCCCACTGCTGAATGGGGCAGGGGACCTTGTGACAAAGACATGGGAAAGGTAGAAGTACTGAATGCCACCTTTGCCTCAGTCTTCACTTGTAAGACCAGCTGTCAGAAATCCTGGGCCCTGGGGACCAGGGTGAAAGTCTGGAGCAAGGAAAGCTTATCCTTGGTGGAAAATGATCTGATCAGGGAATACTGAAGCAAGCTCGACACACATAAGTCCTGACAGGGTGCACTTGTGAGCGTTGAGGGAGCTGGCTGAAGTCATTGCACAGCCACTCTCAATAAACTTTGAATCATCATGGAGACTGGGAGATGTGCCTGAGAGTTGGAGTAAAGCAAATATCACTCTTGTCTTCAGCAAGGGCAGGAAGGAGGACCCAGGGAACTACAGGCCAGTCAGCTTCACCTCAGTCCCTGGGAAGATGAGAAATCAATTAATCCTTGAAACCATTTCCAGGCACATGAAGGACAAGAAGGAGATCAGGAGTAGTCAGCATGGGTGCACCAAGGGGAAGTCACACTCGACCAACCTAGTAACGTGTTATAGTGACATGACTTGCTTGGTAGCTGAGAATAGAGTGTTGGGTATTATATACCTTAACTTTAGTAAGACTTTCAATACTGCCTCCTAAAGCATCCTAAAAAATGTCTTTACTGTGAGGTTGGCTGAGCACAGCAACAGGCTGCCCAGGGATATTGTGGAGTCTTTGTCCTTGAAGATATTCAGAAACTTACTAGATATGGTCCTTGGCAACCTGTTCTAGGTGATCCTGCTTGAGCAGGCGGCTTGGACAAGGTGACCTCCCGAGGCTCCTTCTAACCTCAGCCATTCTGTGAATCTGACACTTGCAGAAGCACCCAACAATGAAGGAATCTCCCAAAATCTGAGAATGTGAAATGCAATTTGCAGCATCCATACCCAAATGAAAGCAGTCTTATGTGTTTGTGGAACATAGAAAAGCTGAGATCTTGGAAGTATTTTAAGGCTCCCTATAACTCTTAGACAGCAAATGTACAAGCATCGAGAAGATCTTGTTATTTAAAACCTAAAACTGAAAGCAGGAATATCAGTGAGAAAACAGAAGCAGCACTAGGTATAAAGTGCCATTTCAGTGATACTGAAGCTGATGGATGAGCTGACAGTATCAAGGAAGACCAAACAATGCAGAGGACATGAATCTATGAAACACACATTTGAGATGTGACATAAGGTCTCACTGAGAGCCTCATTTACACAGGTTTACCTTTTGGATGAAGACTAGTTTTATAAGTGAGTTCATATGGCCGTACTAAATTTTGAACGATAACTGCTTTTCTTTGCCACCAAGCTTTAAGGGTTATTTTTTTAAAAAAATATTTAAATTTAAATGAAGAGCACTTGAAAATAATTATCAGTAAAAATGAGTGCCTCAAAAACTACAAGGTAAGTGTAATTCATTACCCTTTAAATTTATTTTAAAACACTGTTTTTTTAACGATGATAATTGTAAACCAATACTATCCATCAGACACAAAAGTTCATTTTTAAATCAGCTGTATGAGAGCAAAATTTTACTTGTAAGACCACCTTAAAAATGTGAAATACAGAGTTTTCAGTGTATCTTCTAATGTTATCCACCATGGTTTCTCCCAGACAATTGGAAAATCTGGTATTGACACTGAACTCCAACCTGTGTTTTACAAGCCAGCCTTCTCTCCTCACCCTCAGCTTGAACACTCTCCCCTCCCCCCCACTTCTCCTGGCAATGTTCAAAATACCAAATCCAACACAAGATATTTCACTGTTTCACAATGTATATTGTATTTCCTTTTGGCCTCAAATCCATCCCTAATTTGCAGAGGCTTCAGGGTAACGTACTGCCTGCAGTACATTAAGAAATTGCAAGTGTCTGTTTAGACTATGTGATGGTTGAGTTTTCTTTCCTGAAATACTATTTTTTCAACAAGCTCCAATTCTCTCCCCAAGACGACAAAATACTGTAGAGTGGTCACACTTAGCAGGAAACCAGTTTTATTAAGATTTGCTTGCCATACCCATATCATGTCACAGCTGCAGTCTCTGTAGCAACCATCAGTGCTAAAAGTCTCAGAGATGTGAAACAGAGGTATATTTAATCGCCTTCTGAACCACCATTTAAAGCATGAGGGAAAGAATTGCATTCTCCACATTACAGAGAAGAAATTAAAGCTCAAGCTGAGAAAAAAGAAAAGTCTCTAACAACTAATTCGTTTGGTTTTGTCCTAATTCTGCTGCAGGACACCTGACATGAAAGTAGGAGTTAAAACAGGATATCCCACAAGTATTTGACAACTGTCTATGGTGTCCTGCAGTCAACAGAGGTGGCAGGTACATTAGTAGAAAGAAAATGATCAAGCAGATAACAGTATTAGCATAGAACAGATTATGATAATCTCTCTGCATGCTGGATAGTTGCTACCAATTTTCTGGTTTCTAAGTTGGCTTAGACTGAACCTGAAAGTTATTGTACTTGCACAGTCCCCAAGCACTTAATCTGATTATCTGTTTGTGCAACTTAATAGAAATATTTGCTTTTCAAAAATTACTATCTTTACAGATAAGTGTGGGTTGTGGGGTTTTTCTTTCTTTTTTTTTTTTTTAAATACAATTTAAAGACAAGCCTTGTTCTTCTTTACTATGACTTCCAGCCTAAGAACTTATATACTTTGCTAAATCTCAGACAACAAAGAGTCCTTGCTGTAAAAAGAAGAAGCTTCACTCAGAATACTGATCATTAAATACAATGTGTATAAACATTGAGATCTCTAAATACACTTTAGGGCCTCTATCTATTTATATTCATTCATGACTACATGGTTCTGATAGATAGAGTTAAAAAAATGTTATTTTCTTGTCACCATTGCTAAAGTTCTTGGCTGACTAGTTAAACTACTGGTAATTATAAAGATCTGAAGGTTATTGTTCACAGTAGTTTCCATGTGAAGAGCTTGATGAAATTACCATCTTTTTGATATTCAGTACTGTATATATATTACTAAGGACCATACTGGAACAACAGATATGAGCCTACATTTTAATTGAAACACTGAATTTTAAAATAGTCAACTTACAGAACCTCCGAAGACTTGTCAGTGCACTTGCACAACACTGGTCAGTTATGTGTGTAGGCGGGTGTCATCCAGGTCTGATCTGAAGGTGCAATGTGACAAACCATATCAAGATATTTGACCATGTTCTGGAAACTACAGGATTTCAGATCTTTCTTATTGCATGCCAACTGTGAATGCCAGCAGAATAAGTATGCATGCCAGTTTAAAAGACTGTGTAGATTCCAGTTATTTGGCATTAGAGGATGCTACTTCATATGACTGTGCTGGAATGCAAAATCCCTCCTGAGCTCCAGGATTGACCCATAAGCCAAAAAGACAACGGCTCTGGCCATACCATCACACCTTTGGCAGGACAAAGTCCTGCAGTCCTAATCTGATATTACAATGTTGCCCTAGACAGGCCCTCTGTCTCACTTTCTCTCTGAGGTAAGGTTATAGACAATCTATTAGTCAGCAGTTGCTGCAGTCAGTTGAAGAGTCCAGCTTGGACAGCAGAGGCTGATCTTCCCTGAATGAGGATGATTTTCCAGCACACAGCACTCAAGGTAAGGACACACCAGAGCAGAGCAGAGCAGAGCGGGACAATCCCCTCCCTTGACTGGCTGCAATACAGGGCTTGATGCACCCCAGGACACAGTTTGCCCTCTTGGCTGCCAGGGCACGCTGTTGGCTCATGTTCAACTTGCCTCACATCAATGACTTCTTGTCTGAATAGAGCTGTTTAAGTAAAAAGATCAGTGCTGTTAAGCTCCTGCTTGCATTTCCAGGAAAGACAAAAACTTAGTAGTAGCTTATCAACTACAAACATAGCCTTTCATCTTAAAATCAAACTGAGCTCTGGTCTGCAGCACTAGCAGATAAAATCTATTAATTGAATAATATGATTCCTAAACAATGTTAGACTGGCTTTGACTGCTTTTTGCTCCTAAACTGTGTGGGAAAACTGGTCAATGAACTTTTAGCAAAGAAACTGTATGTACATTATAACTTGTACCTATCATCATCATAAATAGAGCTGGTAACAGAATTTGCGTACAACACTGATTCTATATACAGTATTTACCGCACAGGCCTTTAGAAAATTCTCTGTGACAGAAAGGCATATTATTTTATAATGTATTCTGAAGTCACGTAGCTTTTCTAATAAACTCTGTCCACAACAGATATTTAACTATCCATCAAATGATGGGAGGCACAAAGAAGACATGGACAGCCTTTAAAACTTTACCTGGCTATACACAAAATCTAAATCTTGTATTTCAGCGTCCAAGAAGCAGTTTTAACACTGCTGCCCTGATCAATGCTTATTGTCAGCATATTGAAATAAGCCCTTAATCATTTTTAGAAAAACTTAGGCAGCACTTCAGTACTCAGTCTATTTTTACAGACAGGTTCTTTGCCTTCAGACTAACTCTTGTCCCTTTCTTATTCCTTTGACTTAACAGAACAAACGTGGAAAATTGCTTAAGACTCCTGAATTATATTCCTGGTAGATAATGTTGTTCTTGCTGTCTACTGTGAAGAAGGTGACTGAGGATTAAATAGTCCACTCTACACTGTCTCTTCTGCAATCAAAGTGTTTTGGAACAAAAACACAGTCCCAAGTCTGCAGTGAAAAAGCAGAAACAAAAAAATCAGGAACTGTTTATTAGGCAAATAATGCACTCTTCTCCACTTCAAGTCCTGACTTCTGTGCTTTGTCCCATAGTCCTGGTCAGGGAAACTGAAAGAAAGAGCAACGTGAAATCTGCGGGATTTGCTACGAGTTCATTCAACCCAGCTCAAAATGAACTCTCCATGAGTACAGCATTTTGTAGCAAAAGAATATCCAAAAAAAAGATTTTGTTGTTACATACCTCTGCTTTAATCCCATAGCACAGACAAATATGCCATCTTCTTGTGACTTTAACACACAGATATCCAGCAGAAGCTACACAGTCATGCTGGGATTAGAAGTCTTAATGAAAAAAGCAGAGGGATTTTGCATTAAGTTATAGACAGAGGCACTCCGAGGGATAAATGAAACTGCTTCCTTCAGATCTCCTCTGTGCTGGTAACAGAATGCAGCTGGAGAGATCCATGGGCAAATTTTATCCCTAAGCAAATGTATGAAATCATTACAATAATAAAACAGATAGTCAAGATAGCTAAAGTACCTTGAAAATGTCCCTGTCATCCTGCTGCATGTTAAAAGAGAAATCTCTGGAATTCATATTGTAGCAAAACCACACTTCAATATATTTAGGTCACTCATGAATTTGATTCAAAATACTAAAATATGTCACATTCACTGATATCAGTTCCCAGTTTTCAATTCTGTGTTTGTATTTTAATGTCTAGAATTCACAGAAAAATTTTTACAATCCCCCCAAACAGTAATTATTGCTGTTCCTGACAATGAGATCAGTGATTATAGATGTACAGTGGCTGAACAGCCTTTCAGGACTTGAAAAAGAGTGCTATGAAGACAACACCAGAGAATAATTTCTGTACCGATTGGTTTTCCAAAGGTTGTTTCTGACTAGTTGGAGGTTTCTATATTTAACTGTAAGAATAAAATCAATGTGGGAATGATAGTTAAATACTGAAACTGAGTAAGATGGAGAGGTAATAAAGACTGCCTTCTAATAATGAGCATCACATTCCTTTCTTTGTATTAGTATAACAGCCAGTCCTCACTTTTCTTACTGTTGTTTTTTTTACCATTATTTTCCATATGATGGAAATTAATGAATTTAATGCAATGATTTTTCGAACAGCAATTGTTTTCAACTGAGTAGTTAAACTTTCTGTGGCAGACTGTGTTACAGTCCTGTACCTGAGCTGGTGAAGAGTGACAGAACCCTATACCAGCAGGAAGCCCGTGCAGGTGCAGTGCCTTGTGAAGCCCTGGGGTGTGTAGGACAAGTCACAGCAGTGTTACTGCAGCGTAGTTTTAAAAGTTTTGTTGTTGGGCAAGCTTAACAGCGACCCTTTACTTTTCTCAGACTCTTAAAGTTATTATTGATTGCATTACAAGTACAGTAGATCTCCTGAGTGCTGTGGTCAATAAAGAAACTCCAAAATGGAGACAGCTTATTTGCTCTGTTAGTTGCATTTCTTCCTGTCAGTGTCTCATAGTAAGGTATCGTGGTATTTTCACATGTGATAAAACATGCTAAATTGAGAAGAATGAAGACATGGATTAAGCATGCTTGAAAGGAGGCATTGTCTTCAGTACATTTCTTCATGCCACTGTCTGTCAGAGAATAGTAATCAGTTGAGCCTGTTAGAGTTCTAGCAGAGTCTGGAAGTTCCCAAAAACTTGTTTTACTCAGATTTTTTATGAATCATTAATATGTACTCACTTCAAGATGATAAGGATTTTTATATTTGTCTGCCACACTATACTACTGGAATTGTCTTGTTTGTCTAAGAGCATCTTTTCCATGCTTCATGCTTTGTCTAATATCTTTGTTTCATGGCTTAATATTATCCTTTTTCACAGTAACTAATACTTACCCTACTTCACTGAAATGTGGTGTATTATGTAAATGAATAAACAGCCCAGAGTCTGAGACTGCAACCTTGATTTTGAAAGCCTTATTCATCCTGAATAACAAACAAGGAATATGTTAGTGGAACTCAGTGAAAAGACACCATTTGTCCCATCAGAAATAGAGTTAAGTCCACCATTGCATTCAGAGCTGCAATGACAGCAGAGACATGACTTCAGACTCTAAGAGCTCTCTCAGGCTTTTTGGTTTTTCTGCACCTACTACTACACATTTTACTGTCCAGTATTTATAGCTTTCTCTTCTGATACCTGTGATTATTAGGTGTATCTCCAACCTAGCTGATAGAACAAACTGTTGAGGGTAGTAAATACATATTTTTACTTATTGTAAAGCTGAATGCAAATTTGCAGTACTATATATGTATTCCTTATTAATCTGCTCTTTTAAAATACGGCAATGTGACATATATACAGTTTGGGTTTGATTTTCAAACAAGAGAAACAATTTTATCTTATTGCTTCCCTCACTTGAGTTGAACTTCATCTTATTAAACTGCCACAATTTAGCACTGTAATCCACTTTTGGGAATATTTCACATTTCAAAGATAACAATTTGACAGCATTATGAAGCTTCAGGAAGGGAGAACATAGAAGAAAAAAAGAGGAGAAAAGATTGGTGTGTATATATATATAGTATCTTTGAATATACATACAGCATTTCTAGACATCCTTTTTTGGAAACAACTCAGAATACCTGTCAGGTAGCTAAATTTGATCTCATTCCAAAATAATAGACTACATTTGACTGTTAACAGAAGCCTGTTCAAGACTCAGCATTGCATTGCAAAAAGACACATCAGCATTCTTGAGATTGTAATTCACAACTGGAAGGAGCCAGGAGAAAGAGCTCAGAAGAATTTAAAAGCTTTCTTTAAATAAAAATATAGAGTAGTCAACCAGAGTTAAAAGGACAATTCTTACATGAATATAGCTATAGGTCTCCTCAACTGTATATTAAATCTTATCCCAAGAAACAAGGATAAGCAGAGCAAAAGAAATAGACATATATATGCACAAAGGCAATGCTGATAACTAGCACTCTCCCTACCACTTATAAATACTATTTATGATAATCCTATAGTAATTTGGTATCACTCTGCTTGTGGGTTTGGGTTTCTTTTTTGGTTTGTTTGGTTGTTGTTTTAGGTGGGGAGGGGTTTGGGGTTCTTCTCTTATGTCATTTTTTCTGCAGGCAAACCAGTCAGTTACATCAAAATCTTCAAAGCCAGAATACAATCAGGATGTAACAATGGGAGTTGGAGAATTCATGTATTTCATCTATATGTAGAAATTGGAAAAGAGGTCTCATTCCAGTTTTTAAGGACAGGATTTTTCTTGGTATCCTAAAATGCTTACATACACACAATTATCTGTGAGGTAGAATTTTGCACCTCCTGCTAAGATCTGCATTTCTACTTGAAGAAAAGTTGTTTCTCTTCAACAGTGTCAAAGAATCACAGAATGGTTAAGGTTGGAAGGGACATACACATTGATGGATTCCCTTGAGCCCTCTTGCCTCTAGGCTAAATAGTACCAGCCCTTTCAGCCTTTACTCACAGGAGAGATGCTCCAGTCCCATAATTATCCTTGTGGCTCTTATTGAATTGTCTCCAGTATATCCATGTCTCTCTTGTATGGAAGAGCTCAGCCCTGGTCACAGCATCCCAGGTGTGTCAACTCCAGGGTTGACTAAAAGGGAAAGATCACCTTCTTCAGACCTGCTGGCAATACTTTGTTTACTGTAGCTGAGGATATAATTTACCTTCTTTGTGGAAAGGGCACATTGCTGGCTCATGTTCAACCTGGTGTCCACCAGGACCCCCAGGTGCTTTTCTTCACAGCTGCTTTCCAGCTGGGTTTCCTCCAGTGGTGCATGGGGTTGTTTCTTCCCAGGTTCTGGACCCTTCATTTCCTCTTGTTAAACTTCATGAAGTCCCCACCAGTCCACTTCTCCAGCCTGTAAATGTCTCTCTGGATGGCATAGATATGACCCTCTGATGTATCAGCCAGCCACTCCTCCCAGTTTAGTGTTGCCTGCAAACTTGCTGAGGGTACACTCTGCCCCATCATCCACATTGTTAATACAGATACTGAACAGGACTGGACTCAGTATTGATTCACTGAGGTCACTGCTAGCCAGTGGCCTCCAACTAGACTTTGTGTCACTGATCACCAATCTCTGGGCCTGGTCATCCAGCCAGTTTTCAGCCCACCCCACTGTTTGTTCATCCAGCCTGAACATCAACAGCTTGTCTATGAGAATCTTATGGGAGACAGTGTCAAAAGCCTTACTGAAGTCCAAGTAGACAATGTCCACTGCTCTCCCCTTGTCTGCCAGGCCAGTCACTTCATCACAGGATTTTAAGTAGATTGAGCATGACTTCCCTCTTGTAAAGCCATGTTGACTACTTCTCATGTCCTTCATGAGCCTGGAAATGGTTTTAAGGACTAGCTGCACTGGCACCTTCCAGAGGCTGAAGTGAGGCCTCTAGTTCCCTGGGTCCTCCTTCTTACTCTCCTTGAAGATGAGGGTGATATTTTCTTTCCTCCTTCAGGCACTTCTCCCAGTCACCATGATCAATCAAAGATTATCAAGAATAGCCTTGCAATGGCATACATCTGCAAAATCCCTCAGCACTTGAGGGTGCATCCCATTGGGGCCCACAGACTTACATATGTCCATTTTGCTTAAATATTATCTGACCTGATCCTCTTCTGCCGAGGCTACATCTCCCTTGCTCCAACTTTTTCCCCTCTGTATCTAGGTAACTATGTCTGGTTTGTTGCACTTTTTTTGGTCTGGTTTGGGGGGGTTTTTGGGCGTATTTTTGGGGTGTGTGTGTGTGGCATAGAATGGCATAGAAGAATTTCAGCTTGATAGGCAGTTTCAAGCATTGTCTCTATAGAAATGCAGAAATATTCAGCTTTGTGTAATTTAACAATGTATCCTGAAGTGAATTTGAGAAACACAGCCCAAAGACACCCATGGTACCCTCCATAACACTCTGCTCAGTCCTATGAACAACAGAGTAACAGTTATGTGGTCTCATATAAATGCATGATATGACCTCTAGACCCAGATTTCTGTACTCTATGGATTAACAGCTACAGTTCAGTGATAATTTAGCAATCTCTGCACTATGCTTCATTGTATGTTAGAGACATGCCCTTAGGCAGAAAAAGGCAAGAAATACATACTGGGCCTTATTTGAATGACACCAACATCTCTCTGACTGGTGTCAGTCAGAAGTTTTGTCTTCTTGCTGAGGCTGCATTATTGCAAAACACTGCTTAACTATGTGGCTAAGCACAAAGTAAGACATGAGCTAAGATTTCAAAGCAAAACAAGACAAAACTCTCCCACCCTCATAACCTTCTGCTTTTTTACTTCTTCAGACCTAAAGGTATTGTGCCCTAAGCCATTCGTTTCAATTATTAAATAGACACGTGGTAGACTAGTTCAAAAATCTCAGAAGCTGTTATTTTTAAACATTCAGCAATATGTATGAAAAAAAAGCAGTAGGGTTTGTCAAAAGTTGGAGAAGTAAGACTTAAAAGTCTTTAACGGACTTCAGAGGGGAAGAAATAAGTTGATTTAAAGACACTGTGCTTCACAGAGATGTCCTGCTTATTATGAAACTATAATTTGCCTCAGGGTCATGGCTGAAATATTTTGGGCAAAAGTAAACATGACTCTTTCCTGACACAGATTTTTTTGGTTGTGTTTTTTTGGTTTGGTTTGTTGTTTGTTTTTTTTTTTTTAATATCTGAGTTTTTATTTCCCCCATTCTATCTGCAAATAAATGAGACTATTTTTTATAACACTGTCATGATTTAACCCTGGCCAGCAGCTAAACTCACTCACTCCCCCTTGGTGGGATGGGGGAGAAAATCAGAAGGATAAAAGTGAGAAAACTCGTGGGTTGAGATAAAGACAGTTTAACAGGTAAAACAAAAGCTGTGCACACAAGCAAATCAAAATGAGGAATTAATTTACTACTTCCTGTGGGCAGACAGGTGTTCAGCCATCTTCCGGAAAGCAGGGCTCTATCACATGTGATGGTTACTTCGGAATACAAGCACCATAACTCTGAACATCCCCCTTCCTTCTTCCTCCAGCTTTTACTGATAAGCAGGACGTCACATGGCATGGGATATTACTCCACCCCCTCCCAACTCCTTGTGAACCCCCAGCCCACTCGCTGGTGGGGTGGGTGAGGAGCACAAAAAGCCTTGGCTCTGTGTAAGCACTGTTCAGCAGGAACTAAAACATCCCTGAATTATCAACACTGTTTCCAGCACAAATCCAGAACATAGACCCATACTAGCTACTGTGAAGAAAATGAACTCTATCTCAGCCAAAATCAGCACAAACATACAATACTTCTTTTTAACATTTTACCTAATCACTAAAGAACTATTGTACATGTTTTTAGTAAGCACAGTTTTACATTTTTACTTTCAGATATTTGTTATCTGGGTTTTTAATAAAGATACTGGAATAAATTATTACTTACTCATTTTGCCACCATTTGGATCATAAGATTATAGAACTTAAAAGACTCAAAAGAATTTAGAAAGAAAAAAATCTTAAACCATACTATTTTTTGTTTTTAACCAAAACCATTTGGTGGTAGATAGAAGGAAAAGAATACATCTGGTATAATTTTTGAGATAGTTGTGCATGTCACTTGTCAGTACTAACTAGAAAAATATGGAAAGCAGACAAAAGTACAGTAAAGCTGGGTGCAAAACTAGCAATTGCAAGACAGCTGTAATTAGTCCAGTTTCTGATATACTAAGAAGAAATACTTAGCATGTAATGGATAGTTCCGGTTAGTGATTTGGATGATGCAAAAAAAAATGTGCCTATAATATGTATGTATAGGTAATTTGTATTGGGAAGGGTTACAAGCATTTTGAAAGAAATGCTTGAATTTGAAGTGATCTTGATAAATTGCCAAAAGACTTTGAAATTAATACTAGGAAACTAAATATAGACAAGTGAAAAATGCTACACACAGAAAGGAAAAATCAAATACAAAATGTTAAACCTATCCAATTCTCTGGAAAACATGCACATGCTCTAGATTGTGGAAGATGTAGACTGAATATTGGACTATAGGTGTGATTATGTTGCCAGAATTTTGGGCCGTAGCATGGGGAGATCTTCATAAGTTGAAGGCGTTTTCTCTGCTGCAACATCCGACAGGGAGTCTGATGTCAAAGATTCTGGTTTATGTTAACACGAGCATTTTGCTACTGTTTTCTGTTTTCTTAGGGAGTGGAGGCATGAAGATTGAAAAAGTCAATCCGAAAGAGAAAAATAGAAGATGCTGAGAGAGAATATATAAAGCAACAAGAAATAAAGCTATAGATTAGAACAGTGTGCGCTGCATGGGCATGGCTGATCACTTTGAAAATGTGAGCAGTCCTGGGTCCTGTAACATAAAAAAGAATTTAAAAGTATGGATATTAACAAATCTTGGTTTATCAGAGTTTTTCTATACTTTAAATAAATCATGTCAAGTTTAAAATTAAGGTTTTTTACAGTAAATTTAAACAAATGTCCAGTACTCAAAATACTGAACTTACTGTCAAGCATCTGAATATTTAAGATTTGAAAACAAATATGCTGCTTTCAAATGTTCTGAGCACAGATGTAAACTGTATATTGAGTTTTCCACTTCTTATCCATCTTGAAAATTCAGGACAGAGCAGATAGCTCTATCATGACTTAAGCCAGTTCTGACCTTCTCTTACAATCCCACATCCTCTGCACAGATCTTGAATCACAGGAGGGGATCTTTTCAGGTCTCTTCTAGCTTCTTCTTTTTTTTTTTTTTCTCTTTATTTCCCTTCTGATTTTATTTTCCTTCCCTTTCTTTATTTCTGTGATCCTTTTTTCGTTTCCCTAACCCTTCAGTGGTCTCTCATATGATAAAACAATACTAGAAGGGAGACACTTGTTACAAAATACATGGACTAGATTTATTTAAAAAATAACATCAACCAAACAAAACCAAAAAACTCCAAAATCCAGAAATGGTTGCATGAAAAACATTTCATTTGAGAAAAACAAACACGTAAATCCTTAACTTCACACATAATACACACATGATGTTTTTTCATTTTTAATATTTCCATGGAAGCAGGATATATGTACAGTGGCCTTCCTCCCTTCCTCCCTCCCTTCCTTCCTCCCTTCCTCCCTTCCTTCCTCCCTTCCTTCCTCCCTCCCTTCCTCCTTCCCTTCCTTCCTCCTTTCCTTCCTTCCTTCCTTCCTTCCTGTTCTTTCAAGAAGGATAAATGAAATGTTTCATAGCAATCCAATAATATTACCTTTCAAATATTCTGCATTAGTAGTTTTCTGTCATATAAAGAAAGTTAATAAGATTTCTGAAATTATAGTTGTTCACCTTCAGAGACTGAAGGTATAATTACATCAGGACCTTTCCTATTAGGGAAAACAAAGAGCTAATTGTAATATTATACTAACTCAGTATGAAAAAACTGGTAATAAAATTAATACTTAAATTGTGTTAGTGCTAGGATACACTATACTTCCTGTTCATTTTAACAGGACTGAGAACTGGTGTCTCATGGCAGTGTGAACTTGAGATAAATAGATACTTTATATCTTGACAAAAATGATAGAAATAACTGCATTAAGTTAAGATCCCATCATAGCAGTAGTTCTAGGATGATGACAATAGTGCTACATATTTTATTCATATGTTATATACATGCACACACATATAAATAAAACTTTAACCTAGGTTATGAAGAAAATGGTAGAAAAAAGATAATTGAACAATCTACTTTCAGCGTCCACATAAATATGTATGTAAGGTCTATTTTTAGCATACATTAGGTTTTGTCTACCGATTTTCCTCTTTGTCTGATGTCTTCCCCCCAAAAAAGGAGGAAAATACTAACTTTTCCCATGTTATAAATATTTTTCACTAAGAAAATGGAAGTAAAAAAAAAGTTAGACTATACTAGTAGTAACTTAGACTGCTGTGTAGCACAGTCAGAAGCAGAAATCAAAGAATGAATATTGCCTTCCACCTGCCTTTAAAGGCATTCAATATAAATGTCCACCTACTGATACTTTAATTACATTGTTACCTTGTTTCCCTGGGGGGGGATTTGCCATTTTTTGGCTTTACACTTCTTATGTAACATGCCTTTAGTGTGTACTACCTACAGGGTAATAGCTCTTCTAATTAGTATACAATTTGTTAACTATTAAAAAAAATTATAGAGGAGATATTGAGTTTGAATTAAACTTTCTTGGGCAAATTTAAGCAAAAATGAAATTAGATCTCACAAAACAAAGTATACTCAATATTTCTTTCCAAGATGACAATATATAGCTTTATGTAGTGATATACATTCGAACCTAAACTAGGCCAGAGGCATCAAATGAAGAGCTAAAACCCATGTGTGTAGCTCATGTAGCTCATTTGAGTTCAATTCTCAAAGTACCACAAACAAAACGACAAATTATTTCACTGAGGCATTCAGCAAAATTAATGAAGAAATTGTAGAAAGAAGAAAATTATGTGATTTAGTGAAAATACATAAAATAATTTTCTTCTATTCCAAGTCAGTACAGATTTTAACCAACCATCAAATACAGATTAATTTTATATTATAGCTGTTAGCAAATATTTTATATTTTTTTAACACAAAAATATTTTTCACATGGACCTTCTCTTTAATTTCTCTTAAGCAGGAATCAGAGTATGCATTCTGCAAAGTAATTCCACAGTAAAATATTCCAACTGTAACATATTTCTAATGAAAGAAAAAAGTCCAGTGACTAGAAATGCATTTCAATATTCTACACTAAAATAAAAAAAAAAAAGGGAGCTTCTCCTAAAATGCATGCAAAGGTTTGCCCTGTTGCAAGTGGCTGGGTACTCTGGACAGAATGGCATTTTTTGCCTGCCAAGCACGAATATGTGAGCTCATTGCTTAAAATTAATTTTTATGGACCCCCAAACCCAAACAAGATTATGCATTCTGCAACAGCTGAAAAAAGGTTGGAGTCAACTCATGTAATTCTGGGTTTGCATTTTTAAAGATACTACTTAAGGAATACAGCTTATAATTTATGGTTGTAACAATGTACGTAAAAGATTTCCTACTTATTTTGGTTCTGAAAACACCAGGATGAGAGCAGTTATAGAAAAATACTGACACTGCTGCATCCTGGAAAGTTATAATCTTGTACTCCGACAATTCTTATACAGGTTGATGGTGCAGAGGCACATGGACCAGTCTTGGAATTACTGTGTCCTAAACAGACCCTTGGATTCAAACCTGGGGCAATTCTGGATTTGATATAAACATGAACATTCTTCTACAGAAAAACCCAAACAGGGCCATATATTACAGAAACTCAGCCTGCTTATTGAGTATCTCCACACCATGCCTTCACATCTCAGAAGCAAATCAAAACAAACAAGAAAACACTACCGTGGAAGCCTGACAGCCTTTGCTAAATGATGATCTGTAGCAGCTCTACTGTCAAACTGGTATTTTTAAAGTACCTCTGACGAAATTTATAGTTTAACTTGCATAAAACCCTCCATTCCCTACAGTGAGGGTTTTCTGCACCTAAGCAAAGTAACCTAAAAACAACAGGTGATTTAGAAATACTGCTCGGTGACCTGACTCACTGAACATGGACTTAAGTGACATTTGGAAAAGCATTTAAGTGGAAAGTCTTCCCTTGCATTATTTAATTCACACTATTGAACATAAGTTAACAATTTAAACAAAATTCCCTAGGTTTATTAGCAGTCCTGAGTACTCATTCCTTGTAATACAACATGCATGTTCCAAGTTTCAAATCCAGTTTGAAGTTAAGAAATGAGCACATAGTACAATTTTGTATGCTGACTATTAATAAGAAGAAAAAAAAAAAAGAAAAAACCCAAAACTGTCATTGTGAACTGTTACTCCTATCAAACTTCATGGAAGGAAGATGACAGTTTTTTCTCCTCCTAGCAAAAATGCTATCACACATGATGTGAAATTGTAAAAGAGAATATCATTCAGCCTAAGAATGCAAAGTGTAGTTTTTCTAACCTTTTGAGGTAGAGTGAATGACTGCTAATGAGGACACACAGTCTTCTTAGAACAGAGATTTTGAATAGTTTATCACCCAAGAATTAAGTCAGCTCTTTAATTTTCTTAAGCCTGTAAGACCAAAACGAAAATGTCAGAAAGAGGGTCTTTTAAAATTATTGGTGCTCTTACTTCTAACAAAAGTCTGCAATAACAGCTAATACAGTTTGGAGACCCAAAAAATTAATCTGGAAAAAATATACCAGTCATATTTCATAAACAAAATTAACTTCCAACTACGCACAAACATGCTTATTTTGAAGGACTGAGAAAGGGAAGACAATGGCTGGAAGAAAACCTGGTTTTTGTGTTTGGTTGTTTCATTTTTATTCTTCAGAAAAGGCAGACTACATAATTAAAACTTGAAAGAAACAATTACTTTTTGCTACATGACATGGAAAAAAATGGCTTTCTGCTACATAACACCTGAATAGTACTTCTAGGAACCAACTTTTCTGGGTTCTAGGAATCAGCTTTTCTGTGTAATGGCAGGTTTGTCAACATCAGCAGCTTAGTTTGCAACTAGTCTTGTAAGGCATGAATCCTGTTCTGTCATTGTGTGCAGCTTGACATAGTATATGTACATGTGAATTTCATCATGATGCATGTTATTCTTTTCCATTGCCAGTTAGCTGTATTTCAAGACACAGGCTTTTCTACATCCCTGTTTCCATTTTTCCCTTCCCTTTTCTGTCAGTGTGCATGACTGAGAATGACCTTTCAATGACATTTTGATAAAGACCCCAAAGAAACCAGATCCAAAAGTACATTAATCATTTCTAGATTATGAAAAAATTTGTCAAATAATTATAGCTAAAGTTTAAACCAACACCACATCAACAGTTTTTCCTAGACCATCTATTTTCAAATATTTTTTTCTTTTATTTATGATACAATTTCTCCCAACTTAATGCATTTTGTACTTCCAAAGGTTTTATCATAATTTGCTAGAAGATAAAAAAAATTGAAAGCATCATATTTTGAAATACATCACAAATATTGTAGAAACGTGTAATTGTAACTCAGTGATTTGATTACATTGTGTTTATTCAATTACTTTAGCTCACAGTTATACTCCCACTCCAGCACACTGCTAAGCAGCGTAACATTACAGCAGGCAAGCCATGCCACTCTTGGTTAATGGTCCTCCAGCATTACAATTACATTTATGATATTTTGCCTAGATGATGCTTGCATTACACACTGATCTGAACGCAAAGTTTCCCTTTAGGTTGAAACTTGCCATACATGATAATCTCAATATATGAAGCACTTTCTTCTTTACTGTTTTAAATAATAGCTTAAAGACCCATTCAAGTCAGAAGAAAAGTTCTGAACAGCTTCACTGGGATAGGTATTATACTCCAAGCAAAACTCAGAGCCTAAGATGGTATTAGCTTGTGTGACAAAAGACCTGTCTCCACACCCTGAAAGAAGCCCAGAGGCACTGCAGCAGGCACGGGACTCCAATAACCTAGTCAAAGGAATGATCCCCTCCTCTGGTCCCCTGGACTGCCCCAGGAGACCCCCAAGACCACTAGCAGGGGGACATTCATGAAGGGGGTTCATCATCATCAGCTCTTAGGGCCACTTCCCATACCTGGGGGGTCATTACTAGGGATAGGGGACACACTGTGGGATGCAGGGGAAGAGGGTTTGTGATTGCACAGGGCTTTTTAGAAGATGTTTTGAGGAGAAGCGAGAGGTGGGGGAAGGGAGGTATCTAGATCATTTAGGGAGAAACTCATGCAGGAAAATAGAGGGATGAGTGGATAAAACGGGTGATTTAAGAGTAAAATACTGAGGGCCAGGGACAGCTACTGGGCAGACTGAACATCTGAGCCCAGCTGCTAGAGGGATCCACTTAGTATCTATGTGTCTATACACATGACCCCTACTAGCAGACATCCATCCTGCTCAGCAAGAGGGGTAAGCAGGATAAGGCTGTTGGTCCTGTTTGTGTCTGTGAGTGCTGTGTGCCTGCTTGTGTTAATCTATGTGCATGGCCATGAGTATACATGCATGTATGTATATATATATTTGTATTCGTGTATGTGTGTATCACATTTGTGCTTATCTGTGTGCCTGTTTGGAATGCATGCTCACCCTTGCTACCAGCAGAACCTAAACGTGCTGGATCCAGAAACTCCTTGGCCAAAGCAGCTGTGAAGAGACATGGATGTGCCTTCTCCTCACATGCCTGCGATATCTTAGAGGTTGCAGTGACAGGGATGGGGGAATCTGAAAACACCTCCAGTCTCCTTAACACTGGGCACCCTGGGAGTCCTGGGCAGTCCTAAACACATTGCAATGATAGCTGCAACAGAGTTGGATTTGTCCTACAACAACTCTGTGATCTGGTGATGGAGCCCTGTACCACTGGCATGATTTTAAGCAAGAGGACTTCAAGGAAAATAAGCAGCAAATGAAGAAATGTCTCTGGAAGAAACACTTCTCAGACGGCTGAGTAGCTCATCTAGCAGAAGAGAAGTACAATTTCAACTTCATATTGTGTGTTGATATCTTGTGGAACCTGCTGAGCTAGTTTTAGGGGAGAAGAAAAGATGAGAAGCACACTTAGCAGAGCTCAAAAGAGGAAATAAGAAGGACCTGAATCTCACTTCCCAGAAAAAAGCAGGCTTGAAAAAATATTCAGGCAGACAACAGAAAGGGTCTGAAGAAACTGAGTCACATTAGGATGACTATAATTGGACATCAAGGCTAGACAGCCTATTCCTTTCTGGAACAGACAGCAAGATTAGACAAACACAGTAAGAATATCTTTTTAAAATATATTTTCTTTGTTCTCTTGTTAATAATAGTAAATATTAGTTGGGTTTAAGAGGGCTGTGTGGTAACGTCGTCTACCAGGAAAGGATGGGACAGTTGTACCTCTGGAGTAAGCACAGTGGATGGAGAGTGGAGGGTAATCCTGAGTAAACCTGTGAGCAGGGGGTCTGACACATCTCAAGCTGGGGATAAAATGGTGGGAGGTCTGACACCTGAGGGGCTTCAGTCAGGGGGGGTATTAGCCACTTCTGCAATCTCAGCTGTTGCTTCTAGAGGTCATGTTATAGGTTTATCTAGAATGAAATGGAAAAATGAGAAATCTAGTGGAAGGGGAAATAGACATTAGAAATTAATTTTCTTAGTGAAGTCCTATTCCTTTTAAGACCAAACAAGACATAATTTGGGATTTCATTAACCTACACTCTAACAGACATAAAGACAATATATATTACCTTGGTCATTCACAATTAAAATAAAACAAAAAATAATCATACACAGTCTTCTAATTTTTTTCACCTTAATTTTCTTTTTTTTTACCTATATATTACTGTTTGTACTGTGGCCGAACTGGAGATTGGCATCCCACTGGGTTCTTGTGCAAACTACAATACTTTCTTAATTTGATTCATTATGTGTTTCCTGTAAAAAAAAAAAGATAAGAGAGACTATCAGTCAAACTTATCCAGCCAAGTTAGTTAAAAATGGATAGCAAAATGAGAATTTGTAATATAAACCCATAAAAGGTGGCAATGGAAATACAGGCATAGAAAGAACAACTTGGTGAACACATTTGACATTTTGCCTTTCCAAAACCACAATTTTCCATGTCATTTGCAATCTCCTCCCTACTGTGGCAACTTAAAAAATTAATTTATTTTGTGTATCTTGTTATTCCTATCCTTTCGATTTTCAGAAAGGTGGCATTTTCTCAATGAAGGAAGCTGTATTTATTTGATTGTTCTCTTCTCTATTTATCTTCCCAGTGAGAGAGAAGCTAAGCATGAGCAAAATCTCTGCATGTGTAAAAAAAACTAAGCACTGTAATGGGTTATTAAGGAGTCTGTGGGATCTTCACTAGTGGATACAAAGAAGTTAGATTAAACACCGTGGGATTACTACAGATGGAAGGACCTTACATTTGGAAGATAAATCGATTGGATGGATTCTCAAACTACCCTTGATGAAGAAAGGCAACTGCTTTCTCAAGGTGTAGTCTGTATGTTCTAACATTCTGACTTTCAGTAATATAGTAATATATATTATTAGAATATTGTTTGTTGCAGCTAATCTTTATCTCCCAAGAGTATCTTATTTTGTCACATCCAATGTCACATATCTAAATATGCTCTGAAATTTAAAATTTTTATAATTTGAAATTTCATTCCCTGATTTCCTTTAATTATGTGTTGCCATAGAATGACATCAAATGGGTAAAATACTGCTCACATAAGTAGCTTTCACTGCTGTCACAACTGTTATGATGAGTGAGTATGGTAAATGCCTTTTGCATCTTTAAATATCCAGTGATATAAAGTGTTGTGTGATCACTAAATCTGCAGCTGTCACAGGTAATGTAATTATTTAACTACTCAGTTGTTAAGCAGTAATAATGACCAGGACAGTTTACTATGAATGGTAAAGTCAAGAAAGCTTAGATATGCACCTCTTTTAAGATGTCTGAAGATTATTGTGCTCCAGGCCATAAATGTTTCAAACAGTTTGTTTATATGACAATATTATACAAATATTAGCCTATATATATGAACTCTGAGAAGGTGCTGCTTCAGCTGGGTCTTTCAGAAACTATTTGCATTTCCTTCCGTTTTAGAACTCCATTCCAGCCAGGGTCCTTTTATTGCTGCTCAAGAGTAACAGCTGCATATCAAGTCCTCATTTTCCTTGAAAAGAATAGTGAAACAGAAATCTTAAATTGATATGAAGTAAATCCTTGAGATTGCAGGTGACAGGTATGGACAATACTGCTTGAGGTGTACAGAAGTCATGATACTATCATAAAAAAGGTATTAACGTTATCATACTATTTACTCAAGCCACAAAACATGGTTATTATGATATCTACCTATGTCACAGATAAAATTGAGCAAGGTATACAGTCTCGGTAAAAGTGCTAGAAAACTGGCACAAAACTGATAGTTATCAGAGAGTAGGTATCAATAATTCAACAGTAGACAGTGAAGGAATGTCAAGTGGGTCCTTCAGACATTCGTCTTGTATCTGACAACTGTTCTGTAGCACTTAATATTTTCATTATCACTTGGATAGCTGAACAGAGTGTGTGATAATAAAATTTGCAGGTGGCACTGAGAACAGATGAACAGGAAGAACATGGGTACAGTAGCAAGTGGGGATGGAACTCAAAATTGGCTCAGTAAAAGAGAGAAAGTGACCTGAAAACAACCATTATAAAGAGATTTTAGGTGTTCTATTTGGGAAGAAACACTAGCATGCACAAAGGTGGAAAAGATTGTAAGTGGAAAGGTGTCTGTACTGCAGAAGTGGATCTAGATATTATTGTGAAGTAGAAATTTAATAGTGATGCAATACTTGTGACAAAATAACTGAATCCAGGTCAAGGCCAAGGTGCACCTGAGGAGCAGGATTCTGGTGTACACCTTAGGGCAATCTTCCTTCAAAGAAAAATTTTCTTAGCTGTTCTGGAAGGAATTTTAAGTGCAGTAAATACTGTATTACAAAAGACACTTTTACATACATAATCCCATAGTTTTTGCAGGTAAAGATCTGTTAATGAAACATCTAATTAAAGATTTAACTTTAATGAAGATCAAACTGAACATCAGAACAATCTCCTTTATTTTTTATCACTACTGAACCTAACTCTGCCCATTTATATATTGCATTCGGTGAGATAAATGCATTCATAATTTTTATGCTTTTCTCATTATTTTATTTTTAATACTTAACAGTAACTGAAAGAGGAGTTCCAGCTTATCATGGGAACAATAGACTTAGTGTTGTTTTTAAGCAAGCAGCTAGTCTTTAATTTACCAAATGCACTCCTCCAGGTAAAGGTATATTCCTTTTGTTATAAGCATGTTGAAAGGACTGCAAAGCAGATTTAAATATTGACGAAAGTCCTACGCTTCTATTTTTTGCAATGTATCAGACAGAAAGTCTACAAAAGAACAGTAGCCCTGGATCTAGAACCACTTCATCAATATGTAAAACCTTTACTTATAAAATACGCTTACAAAAATTAATGGACTGAGGTGAACTTGAATGAATTAATACTGGCATTAATTACATTGTATCACTCAGACTAAATGTACAGTGGATTACTTTCCTGATAGAGAAAACCTGCACTTGACTCTGAAATAATGAAAAACAGTTATTGGGCTTTATCAATATAAGCTTATATTTTACTCAGATTAGCATAATAGTATTATTTTATTTGATTTCCAAAGACGTCAGCCTATTTTATTTTTGTGGTTAAATGAATATTTTATCTGATACCATCTCAATGTTTCTGTTAAAAAAAGATGACAGATGACAGAAGAAAATTAAATAGATTAATTAGAAAAAGAATAAATTAATAAACCTTCTAGTTTTGTCTTAGGACACTTATTTTGGAAACATTTGAGAAATCTGATCTCCCCCTGTTAGCTGAAAACAATGTTGTTTTATTATGTCCATTTTAAATTACATTGGCCCTTATGTCTACAAGTTTCAAAGAATTTTAAGGAACTTCAAGGGTTTTTATTAATATGTTAAATCTAATTAAGAATATTCCAACAGACCCCAGTCAGATTTCCTATGAACTTTAACAGTAATATGATTGGTATCGTTACTTATTTCCTCTGGGAAAATAACTACATAAAATATGCCTGTAAAAGAACCCAGTGGGGGATAGGGAGAGAGGAAGGAATTGTCTGCAAGAAAGGAAAAATAACAAAAGCTCAAGTAATATGTACATTTACTAAGGCTGAATTAAATATTTATGATGAAATCAGCATACTTTAAAAAAAAATTTATTACCTGAGTTGGATGGCATAGCTTTCCTGGCACCAGCCATGTTTGATCTACCTTCAGGCAATTTTAATGGTAATTTAAAAGTACTCAGTACTCATCATTTTATGGCAGACACTCATTTGAAGACATTACATAAAATGATATGAAGCTCTTATATCCTCATCTCAAAATACATTAGTGATTTCTGCTTAAGCATTTATAGTGGCAGACTTCTCCAATTTGTAAAATACAGAGCTGAGATGAAAACAACTTATCCAAAACCCTTTTTTCTGCTATGGGTTACTTTTCTATTTACCCTCTGGATACAGAAATGTATTCCTCCATTTAACAAATAGGTTAATCATCATTTTACTTCCTTTCAACCACCAGCTAAACTGCTATAATATAGAGTGGTATGTGGAGATTGTGTATCAAAAGCAGTAGTTTAAAAAATAGTGAACAAAGTGCTTCTAAAATGTCTTTTCAGATATTTTAATGAAATAAGTTAACATATCACATTTTATTGATAGTGCTTACCACCTGCTCTAAGTCAACAGAGTCTCAGGAGTGAAAAGCAAATTCATATATACCTAATGCTGAGAGCTGAGCCATAATAATACAATTTTGAAAGGACTGAGAAGACCAAATCTCTTCCAGCATTTGGTGCATGCATCCATACTGCAGGACTCACAGGAACCCTAGCAACTATTTAATTTTCATTTTCTGTAATGATGTACTTTGATTGTGACTGTGCTTGCTCTGATTTCGTTATCTGAAATAAGCATTACCGAGAAAGCAAAGCAATTCATGTTTACACATACAAGAAGTTAGGTCACTGCAGCGTAGTTATTTTACCCTCTTTTTTTGTAGGTGCTTTCGTGGATAATATAGTTGCAATGTTTTAATCACAGCAGATTATCAAAGTCAGCTTTGAATCCAAATCCCATTCAGACTGCCATATTTCTTTCGTATGCTTTTTTCTTCTTGTTCCTTATTCCAATCTTTATCTGTTTCTGGCTAGTCTCATAAGACACTCAATTAAAGCAATCAAAATTACATTATATATAATAATCTTAGGAAGGGCAGTTTTGGGAATGGAAATAAAAAAGACCGAGAAAAGACGTGAGTTACCAGAGAGAAGCTGTAAAGACAGTAATTTTTTGTATCTATTTAACATTTTCTAAGTAGGGGATTTTTTTTGTCCGTACTGAAAGCATTTCACACATACAACACCCTTCTCTTTTTTTGATTTTTTTAGTCTTGTAAATGCTTTTAAATCTTTTTTGGAAAAGCCGTCATTTTCAAAGTACCCGTAAGAGCATGTAATCTCTATATAATTTTTTTAAAAATTGCTCTTTTCTAAAATAATGGCAATTTTCCAGATAACTAGTTTACACAATAAGGAAATGCCTCAGTCTTACTTTGAAAAAGGTAATGCAGTAGAGATGGATGGTTTATTCCATACTTTGGAGGGAGTATATTATCAGGAAAAATACTTAGATTAATGTACATTAGTAAGTAATCAATACTCTTGTCAGGAGAAAAGATAGAAAGCTTCCTCATACCAGACATATGAATGCTGTTGAGAAGAAAGTGCAACATCGTATTTCAAGGCCTTCCAAGACTTCCCAAAAGAATCAGTATGAGGGAGAGCTACCACTTCTGGTAGTGCTAAAAAGAACGCAAAATTTTGAGGGGAACAAAATGACAAATTAATCCTGAGCTCAGAGAATTAATCAAAGGGAATTCAGCTGAGTCCAGTGAAAGGATTTGGAGATTCTCACTGTAATGATTACAGGACTGCAATGTATCAAATTTAACACTGGCTTGGTATCACTTTTTCAAATTCATTAGCAATTTGCTGCATTACTTAGTGTTTTCGTATATAAAATCATGCAATAGCTGACTGTAGAAACTTCTTGTTTTGGAGATAGTTGTAAGGACATGTAAGAGGAAACGAAAAAAAAGGTAAAAAAGAAAAAAAAATCAACACAAGAGATTTGATGTCTTAATGCTTTAGTTCTGCTACTTTCCAAAAATTGGTGAAGAATTCACTTCCAGGCTGTGGCCAGTCCAGGTTAACCCATGAGTTATTATTTCTTTTGACTGGACAACCCTGCAATGCTCAAGTCTATGAAATTTAAATAAGAAAATACATAGATTTCCAATAATATTAAAATTAATCCCAACAAAATAAGGGAAAGCTGGTTGAACTTTCCAGCTGAAAACTCAGTCACAACTACATTGTAGTAAATGGTACTAAATAAGCTGAGGGAAAGGGCTATAGAATAGAATCAAAATCTGGCATCCAAATATGAATTTGGCATCTACTAATTTTATAGATTTTTGAAGCCAGACACTGGGCTCAGCATAATAAATGCAAAACAGACCATGTCTTGTAATAGAAAAGGCATCATGGTTTTCTGGTAGCTGTATATTTTCTTTCTATTTATGTGTGTCATGACATTTGCAGATGTACACGTAGTTTCTTCTATCTAGCCATCAATTCTGCATGCAGGAGCTGAATGCACCATTAGCAAGTGTGCTGATGATACCAAACTGGGAGGTGCTGTTGAATCTCTTGAGGGACGAAAGGCCTTGCAGAGGGATCTAGGTAGGTTGGAGCACTGGGCAATCATCAGTGGCATGAAATTTAACAAGAATAAATGCTAGACTCTACACGTGGGATGGAGTAATGCCAGACACAAGTACAGATTGGGAGAGGAGTGGCTGGAGAGCAGCCCTGCAGAAAGGGATCTGGAGGTGCTGGTCAACAGCAGGCTCAGTATGAGTCAGCGGTGTGCCCTGGCATCCAGGAAGGCAAACTGCTCCCTGGGGAGCATCAAACACAGCATAACCAGCCGGTCAAAAGAGGTGATTATCCCGCTGTATTCACTGTTGGTGTGGCCTCACACTGAGTGCTGTGTGCAGTTCTGGGCCGCGCAATTTTAAAAGGGTGTTAAGGTCCTTGAAAGTGTCCAGAGGAAGGCAGCAAAGGTGGTGAAAGGGCTGGAAGGCATGCCTTGTGAGGAGCAGCTGAGGACTCTGGGTTTGTCTAGTCTTTGGAGGAAAGGAGGCTGAGGGGTGACCTCATTGCTCTCTACAGCTTCCTGAGGAGGGGAAGTGGAGAGGGAGGTGCTGAGCTCTTCTCCCTGGGATCCAGCATCAGGACAAGGGGAATGGCTCAAAGCTGCATCAGGGGAGTTCATACATGACAATAGGAAGCATTTCTTTACAGGGAGGGTGGTCCAACCCTGGAAGAGGCTTCCTAGAGAGGTGGTTGATGCCCCAAGCCTGTCAGTGCTGAAGAGGCATTTTGGCAATGTCCTTAATAACATGGACTAACTTTTGGTCGCCCCTGAAGTGGTCAGGCAGATGGACTGGATGATCGCTGTAGGTCCCTTCCAACTGAACTATTCTATTCTGTTCTATTCTATGCTGTGCTACGTTATGCTATGCTATGCTATGTTGTTCTATATTATGGCTGCATGAAACAGTCCTTTGAACACTACTATGATTATATATTGCCTCATGAATGATGACCACATTCACTCTAGGCAAGCAGAGAGAGGTTTGATAAAGTAGTATGTACAATCAGTGCCTCAGAAGTTCAGTCACAGACGCTGAGGAAAATTTTGATTTAAATTTGTTGAAAGAAAAAGATGATTGAAAAATCTGAATATAAGAAAATCTTACTTCAGGGTCAAGATGGTACAGCTACACAGGCAAGGAAGGAAATTTTAGAACAAGCAGCTATCCAGAGGGAGGAGACATCAATTAGAAATATATTTTATATTTGTTATCCCCAAGAGGACATAAAAGGAGAAAACTGTTAAAATAAATCAGAACTTGTGAAAAACAGAACATTGATGTTAGAAAGATGAATGCAACAGGGAAAATCTTGTGGCATTCTCCTGAGGTTAAGAAACAAAAATAATTTTTCCTACAGGAAAAGCTTTCGTGAAGACACAAACATAGTTGGGATCTTCAGCAGAAATTTCTGAAACATACACAGTAGGAAGTAGGATGAGCTACTTGTATCACATGGAGGTACCAAAGAATTGGGGGGGTGGAGGAGGAAGGGGGGAGCAGCAGGTATGCCAGGAAGGTATAGGGCTAGCAGCATAGCACCAGCTTTCAGAAAAAGGTGTAGGCTCGCCCAGATGAACTGATTCTATCAGTCTGCAGTCAATTTTTTAAAAAGGTGGAGGCTTAATTGAGCTCCTCTGAAAGTTTCTATAAGTCTTCAATTAACCTCAACAACAGACTTCTAGAGCAAGATTGATTGGCATACTATATACAGAATGGGACATTACAAAGAACTGATGAGTTTTAAAAATTTTGAAACTGGAAGAAACTGGAAGAATCTTTTCATCTGATATGGACATTTTCTGTCTGACTTTGCTGTTTTGTGATTTATGAGCTTAGAGTTTGGAAATATCATGAGAAAACGACATGAAAAAATTTGAGTTCAGACTGAGTGTATACAAGTGTTTATACAGTTTGTAACTAATTATGTGGCTAAATTAAAGCCAAAAGTTTATAGCTATGGGGAATAGAGAATATGTAAAAATTTAAAATTGTTGTCCAGGATGTCTTGTGTGGTTTTAAACACAGAATACGATGAATTCAGTAGATCTTCACCATTTAGTACTAGGCAGCTAAATCTATATTTTTAAATGGAAAATTATATTTGCTTAATGCTCTGTCCCGTCATAGTTCAGAATGAGTGGTAAAAAGGATTCCGATATTTCCACTCCGCATTGGTATTGTTTTTCACTCTTCTTGCCTTTGTGGGAAAGGTTGCTAAAGCGTTTAGGAGCAGCAAATTAGTGTTTCCTGCATTATTTAATTAAACCCACTGTTGTTCTCCATCTGTATTCTGAGCCCCAAGTTGTGCAGACCTTGCTGCAGAACCCTGAACAACATTCATTAATCATTGCCTCTCTTGAATACTAATTCTTTCTCTGAGTGAGAGTACTATAATAATTTTATTTTGCGGACAGGGTTTCCTTCCTGATAAGCTGCACATACACACATGAAAATCTGAGGCCTAGGACATTTTCATTACTCAATGACAGCATATGTGGTGTAGGCTGGTAATTCTACCTCTCATGAAAAATATTATAATTTTATTTCGCAGGCCAGAATTCTCTGTGTGCTAAGCCCCACATAATTACCTGTTTCATAACATCCAGGGATGGGAAGAGGAGCAGAAGTGGAAAAATAAAATTATGGCAATGAATTCAGCAGCTTTCTTTCAAGATAGAGGGACTTCCCCAGAAGAAAAATATACCAACATACAAAAAGACAGAAAATGGGGTCCAAGGCATATGCCAAGGACAGACCATCTCAGAACAGCCCAGTTTTCCTCCATACACAAAACAGTACCTTCTTTCAAGAAATTCATTCCAAGAAAACAAACACCATCTGTTGTTAACAGATGTAGATATTAATGCTGGTGGTGATTCATTTGTTTAAAAGGACAATATAGAAATCATTTAGCAGTCAATATAAATGATGTCAGAAATGATGATCTGAAATAGCTGTGTTCAGGAGTAAAACACTTAATCCCTGTACAAACTGGCTATGAGGTTATTAGATTTCCTGCTAATAAGCTTATGTAAGGCAAAGACATTTTAATCACAAGACTGTGTTCATACTATTGTTCTATTGCTGCTTACGTAGTGTCATCTTGATAGCAGCTCCTGAAAAGACATTGTGACACTTTAGTGTCACTTGGTGACATCTTTCAAAGGCCTTTGGGCATGATTTTGCCTTTTATCAAAAATAATATACAGAAATTCTGATCTCATTTACTGTAACTCCTGTTCTACTAACAGCAATAATGGCCACTGAAAAGAAAATCCTGGAGGTGATATAGTGAAGGTGAAATTGTTATCTTGTAAGCCATAAAGTGGATCATTCTTTTCCATTGAAACACATTTCTGATAGAGAAGAAAAGTTTCAAACATGGGAGACTGAATACTAGTAAAGGAGAGAATGACTTGCTTATAGAACAATTTGGTGTTACAGTTCATAAAGCTATTCAATGACAAGCAATTCTAAGAGAGGTGTTTTGCCATTTGGGGTTTTTTTTAACAACTTTTTGTCATGCGTGTGGAACGCTGACCCTGAATTGTGGCTGTGCTAAGAAGATAACAGCATGAAAAATTACAACATGTTACAAATAGCATAAAAGGGGTATGGGATATACAACTTGAACAACCCTGATTAGTGGCTGAACTAATAACATAGCAACATGGAGAATGACAGAAATAAGAAATGGTGTCACAGAAGGAGAAAATAACATGAATTACTGGTCAAGACAGAAATGACCAAAGCAACTCTATCACAGGCAGTAAGTAAGGGTATAAAACAGCAGAATGAGGATCTGCGGTAAAATAAACAGGAGGGAATAGTTTGAAAGAAATTAGTTTGGTAATTGGGAAGAACTTGGAAAACGGAAAAAGAGGGAATAAAGAGATACAAGGTTTGGGGTCTATCTGTGAACTAACTAAACTTTTGTCCAGGCAGATGTTCAGCAAGTAGGCCTAACCAAAGTTAATCCTATTGTGTGAGTCTATCAGTGAGAACACAGCACCAAACCCAAAAGACTGGTTTGCTTGGAGACTGAGCTGATAAGCAGCCAAAACTGCATAAACACAGTAGAAAATCTGACTACAAATCAACCACTTTACGCTATAAATATCTGCATCCATCAGGGTCTGTTGAGCTCTCCCTCCATAGTAACTGGCCGTAGAGTGGTGATCTCCCCTTGAGTAGGGATTCCTCTCCAGGTTAGCCCCTGAGGCTGAGAAATCCCTTACCTGACACCAGACATTGATGGATTGGTAAATGACATTTTTTGCATGCATGTAACATTTGAGATATGTATAGTAAATTTAAGTAACAACCTGTATCTCATAGTAATTTTAAGTGTAGGGAATAGCAGAGTATTAGCAGCCAATCCATCTGTACTTACTAAATATTTTACATACCTAAAGTTACTGATTAAAACTCAACAAACTAACTACTAGTTCAATCTGTCTGAGGAATCTCTGACTCTTCTCCTGCAACAGTGGTCTGGAAGCATCAGTATACTCTATTGGTACTGTCTACTTTTCTAAAAACTCTGAAGGTTTTCAGTATCCATCTTCTTCATCTTGCATAGATATCCTTAACATAAGTGAGCATAAAGGGTTTTTTCTCACCTGCTTTCCTATGAGAATGGCAGTGACAATGGGAAGTACCCAAACAACCAGAAATGTTTATTTTTTGGTCATTATTGTTATTACTGAGGTGTGCTGCAAAGGAATAGTTGTATCTGCAGAACATGAACTGGCAATGCAAATAGTTTGAGACTGCATTCATTTTTGTAAGGAATATATGATTCATAGAAAGAAAACAAAAAACTACACAGTTTTGTTGACAAATATACTCACAGCACTGAACTTAGCAGCTACTTACACCAGACTAGAATGGTAAATCTTTTCCCTTGACGTATCTTAGATCAGTGTCTCTACATAAAAATAAATAAATAAATGAAACCTAGACATAGACAAAATCTATAAATAAAATGTTAAATTATGACCTTATTATTAGTTCAAGTACATTTTCTTCTCGATAAAATGATCCAGAATACAATTAATTCAGTTACTTTTGAAAATGGCTCAGCTAAAATATTATTTTACACCAATGCAAGTGAGCTCATCGATGATGTCAAGATTGGAGGCAGCTTGGGGTGCAGCAATCAAGGATTGGTGGAGTTCACACCCCTGAGGGATATGGGAATAACGAGGAGTATAGTCAGGACCCCAAATTTTAGGAAAGCAGAATTCCATATCTTCAGGGAGTTAGTCAGCAGGACCTCCTGGGAAATGTTCCTCAGGGGCAAGGTTAACAGAAGAGAGTTGGCAGATCTTTAAGGACATGTTCAATGAAGTGCAAGAACTCTCAGTTCCCAGGTGTAAGAAATCAGGCAAGGAAGGGAAGAGACCAGTATGGCTGAGTTGAGACATGCTAGTGAAACTAAAGAGCAATAGAGAACTGCACTGACAGTGGAAGCAGGGACAGGTATCCTGGAAAGAGTATAGGGTCACTGCCCGGTTGTGTAGGGATGGGATCAGGACGGCCAAGGCACGGCTGGAGGTGAATTTGGCAAGGGATGGAAAGAATAACAAGAAGGACTTCTACAGGTCTGTCAACCAGTAAAGGAAAGTCAAAGAAAGCTTACCGCTCTGATGAATAAGAACTGTGGCCTGATATCAACAGACGAGGAGAAGGCTGAGGTACTCAACAACTTTTTTGCCTCAGTCTTCACTGCCAACCTCTCTCCTTACCCCTCCCAAGCTGATGGACCACAGAATGGAGACCAGGGGGATAAAGCTCCTCCTACTGTAAGGGAAGATGAGGTTTGTGACCACCTGAAGAACCTGGATATGCACAAATCTACAGGACCTGATGAGATGCATCCCAGAGTCCTGAAGGAACTGGCTGATGTAGTTGCCAAGCCACTCTCCATGATATTTGAAAAGTCATGGCAGTCAGGTGGGGTATCTCGTGACTGGAAGAAGGGAAACATTGTGTCCAGCTTTAAAAAGGGTAGAAAAAAAAACAAGGAAACTACTGTCCTTGGAATGTCATGGAGCAGATCCTCCTTGAAGCTATGCTAAAGCACATGGAGGACAGGGAGGATATCTGAGGCAGCCAGCATGGCTTCACCAAGGGCAAGTCCTGCCTCGCCAACCTAGTGGCCTTCTTTGATGGACTGACTGCATCAGTGGAGAAGGTAAGAGCTATGGTTATCACCTACCTGGAATTCTGTAAGGCCTTTGACACCACAGCATCCTTCTCTCTAAATTGGAGACATATGCATTTGGTGGATGGAAAGTTCCTTGGATAAAGATTTGGCTAGATGGTCACATCCAGAGAGTAGTGGTCAATGGCTCAACACCCAGATGGAGACCAGTGATGAGTGGTGTCCCTCAGGGGTCCGTATTGGCACCAGTACTGTTTAACTTTTTCATCAATGACGTAGACAGTGGGATCGAGTGCACCCTCAGCAAGTTTGCAGATGACACCAAGCTGAGCAGTGCAGTTGACAGACCAGAAGGACAGGATGTCATCCACAAAGACCTAGACAAGCTGGAGAAGTGGTCCTATGAGAACATCATGAGGTTCAACAAGGCCAAGTGCAAGGTCCTGAGCCTGGGTCAGGGCAACCCCCAATATCAATACAGGCTGGGGGGTGAAGGGATTGAGAGCAGCCTTGCAGAGAAGGATTTGGGGCTGACGGTGACAAAAAGCTGGACATGAGCCAACAAAGTGTGCTCGCAGCCCAGAAGGCCAACCTCATCCTGGGCTGAATCCCCAGCAGCATGGCCAGCAGGTCGTGGGAGGTGATTCTGCCCCTCTACTCTACTCTGGTGAGACCCCACCTGGAGTTCTGCGTCCAGCTCTGGAGTCTCAGCACGGGAAGAGCACGGACATATTGGTCCAGAGGGCCACAAAAATGATCCAAGGGGTGGAGCACTTCTCCTACAATGACAGGCTGAGAGCTGGGGTTGCTCATCCTGGAGAAGAGAAGGCTGCAGGGAGACCTTACTGTGGCCTTTCAGTACTTCAAGAGTGACTGTAGGAAAGATGGGGGAAACCTGTTTAGCAAGGCCTGTTGTGACAGGACAAGGGGTAATGCTTTTAAAATAAAAGGGTAGATTAAGGCTGGATATAGGGAAAAAATTTTTTTACTGTGAGTGTGGTGAAACACTGGAACAGGTTGCCCAAAGATGTGGTTGATGCCCCATCCCTAGAGACATTCAAGGTCAGATTGGACAGGGCTTTAAGAACCTGGTCTAGTTGAAGATGTCCCTGCTCACTGCAGGGGGGTTGGACTAGATGACCTCTAAATGTCCATTCCAACCTAAACCATTATATTATTCTATGATTCTATTATTTTAAAACATGACTTTGGACTATTAATTTCAGAAACCACATACACTTTGAAAGCTATTAGTGCAGTATGTGCAAATATGTGCCAATTCATTTTAAGTCTTGCTATGTTAGAAAGGACATGTCTAATATATTTGTAGGAAGAAGAAAACACGTAGAATATAGTGCTTTATTCATGTATTTTCATTATTCCCTTTTTCTCAGCAAGGTCCTGTGAAAGAAACAATGGTGAAAAAAACATGCCAAGTCATTTTTACTGAGAATTGTCTTCCAGGAAAATATGGAAAGATGTAGTTTAAGGATCTGTGGTGTTGGCCCCATTCCTTTCATCTTACTGTTTGACCTTTACATTACTAGCCTGTGGTTTGAGGGTATGCACACAGACCTCCTACCTTTCCCTAGTAGCTCCAAGCATACTGAGCAGGCTAGATTTAACTCTCTAGTTAGCTGCATTTGGAGAACGCAGCTTGTCGAGCTTCCTTGAGACACAGAGCTACCATCTTTGCCTGTATTAGGGGTTTCCCTTGCTGTTTAAAGTAGTGAGTAGAGAGTAGTGACTAGGCTTTCTCTGCTTCCATTCCTTTCCCATGAATTAGGTTAACACATTTTTCCTAAATTTCTCTCTCCTTATTTCAGGCTTTGCTTAGGGAAGCATCAGCCTTTTAGTATGTTTTATCTGGATCTGAAATAGTGTCTGGGTTCGGTCTGCTGTAACAATGAAAAACAAAAATCCATAGGTCTTCAAAGACTGTCCCCCAGTGGATCTGGACTTTGGCTGCAATGCACTGTAGCTAAGGCTCACAGAGCTTTCCCCTATGAAATCTTGATTTGTTGAGTTTGCAGATAGCTGTTGATGAGGTAAAGCATATTTGAATGATAAAATTGCAAACAAATTTCAGACAGGTCACAGGCAGTCCATGTAAATGCACACAGCACTGCTCTGAGTAATTTACCGTCTTGCTTTTTTTCAAAAATTCATTCATCCTAGAGTGTTCACAATCTGATCATTTTGGCACCACTCCTTTTCTAAAAGAACAGAGAATTTTTGGCAACTGTATCTTTAGTTTTTCTCTTATAATGTAAGGTGTATTGAATGAGTTGAGAAAGTTCAGTCAGATTTAAATTATGAATTTTTCACATAAAGTGACTCTGCATGGATTTTCATAAGACTTTTTTTCAGTAACATAGTCAACTTCCAGTCTTGTCAAACAAAACAGTTTTTGCTTCAAAAGAAAGGAAGTTGTAGTAAATATTACTTCCACTAAATCAATAATAATGACAGTTGGAGCACATGCAGTAATAGGAAACAATGTCCCAGTTTAGTAGTGAAATAATGGTCTTTTGGAAATGTATGGGTGCATTTGTATAGCTGTGGTAATACAAAAGCGTAACATAAAAGTGAAAGCCAAGCAGGAAAAAAGTTGCCATATGCTGTTACAAAATGAGAAGGTACTGTCATTAAAAAAAAAAAAAAAAGATTATCACAAGAATCTAAAATATCCATGAGTTGCTTATATTCTCCAGTAGACATTATGTTTATTCTACAAGGACTGATAAAAGTTATAGCAGAGATACAAGAATGAGAAGAAAATGGATTTTCCTGTAATATAGTTAATTTAAGGTGAACTTTATGGCACATTTTGGTACCATTAGTGTGACTGATAAATAGAAAAGATGGGGAAATTTTCCCTTAGTATTTTATCTCTAAACACCTTACTCCATAAACCTCTGATACAAACCTGGGATTAAGGACTAGGTCTGCATTAAAGGTTTTGTAAGATATCTATGCTCTTTGGTTGTGATGGATTGCTTCCTAATTAAGAGTGTAAAAAACAGAATTAATTTTTAAATGGTTACCTAATTCATATCAGAAATAAGCATCAAATTCTGTTTCTTTTCCACTAAAGCAGCTGCTTAATGGATCCTGCTCGTAGAACATTCCCCTGTGATATCAGGTCACCGTATGCATCGCAACACAGAAACAGTTGTTGCTTGTCTATTTTGTCTCAAGCCAGAAATAATCTTAGTTTAAAAAGGTATCATACATGCTTTCCTTCTCCAACTACTCCCTCATCTTTGCATTAATAAATGGTCATTTTTGACTTACAAGTAAATATAGCAATGAAAAAATGTAAACTCTTCTCTTTCCTCTGCTATTGCATTTTTTTTCACCCATGTCTAGACATTAGCCATCTAAGTAGCACTGACAAGTAGCTGAAGCCCTAATGTAACTGCTGAGCATTTAATTGTTGTCTTGCATTTAATCAGTTTCTTTAAATCCATTTTCCTGGTTTCAGCTGGGATAGAGTTAATTTTCTTCACTGTAGCTTGTATAGTGCTGTGTTTTGGATTTTGTATGAGAATAATGTTGACAGCACAGTGGTGTTTTAGTTGTTGCCAAGTAGTGCTTACACTAGTCGAGGACTCTTCCAGCCTCCCATGCTCTGACAGGGGCACAAGAAGACAGGCAGGGAGAGGGCACAGCCAGGACAGCTGACCCAAACCGTCCAAAGGGATATTCAATACCATATGACATCATGCTCGATATATAAACTGGAGGGAGTTGTCGGGGGGGGGGGGGGGGGGCAGCAATCACTGCTTGGGAACTAGCTGGGTGTTGGTCAGGAGGTAGAGTGGTGGCATCACTTGTTTTTTCCCTGGGTATCACTTCTCTCTCTCTTTTTTGTTGTTTTCCTTTTCATTACATCATCATCACCATTATTATTATTATTATTGTTATTATTATTATTAATGCTATTACTATTATTATTATTATTATTATTAAAACTGTTCTTATCTCAACCTATGAATTTTCTTACTTTTGCCTTTCTAATTCTCTCCCCTATCCCACTGGGAGGGGACAGGGAGTGAGTGAGTGGTTGTGTGGTGCTTAGCTGCCTGTCAGGTTAAACCATGACATCCGTTTATATTTTACATTAGAGAATTTTTTCAGCTACCATCAGGCATATTCTACATGTGAATCTGCTGGGAAAATTTTATATCTACATTATCTTAAATGTGTTAAAATTTCATATTTGAGAAAAAAGGAAGTGTGAAAAAACTAGATTTTCATTAAAAGAATAATTAGTCAATATTATTAATCAAATTAGTCATTCAGTGACTAATCTGTGTTTGAAGGAATTAACTTTTACTGAGAAGATTCTAGAAAAATTACTCATCAATACCATTTCTTCCCAAATTACCAGAAAGCCTCATATTTTCCAAATGAATTATTTAATTTCTGAAGATATTTGAGCAGCTGTGATTAAAAGTGGATAAGGAAGTTTGTTTTTTTCTGCTTGAAGTCAGAAAAGTAGGTTGTAGTGCTCTACACATGAACATAAGAGGTGACAACAGGTGATGAGCTGTTTTATTAGGCAGGGTGACCTTATTTTCCCTACCATATAGATCCAATGTATCCTTATTTCTTTAATTAAACTTCCATTTTAGAAAACTGTTATAAAATAATTTTTTTAACGAAAGTGGGTAATTATCTTCAGGTAATTACCTTTGTGCTTCTAAGAGTATACCTGGATCAGTAAGTGCCTGGGTTGCTAAAGTTTCTGTTTTTATTTGTATAGAAATGGGAAGCACAGCTAGCAGAAAGAGCCAACAGGAAAGAGATTTTGTGCAACGGTTTCTGACATCTGTATTGGCATCTTTTAGGTGACCTCATAATGGGAGAGGAGGCAGCTGAGGATGTATGGGTTGGGATGTCCTGGTTTTGACTTGGATAGAGTTAGTTTTCTTCATAGTAGCTACTATGGGGCTATGTTTTTAATTTGTAATAAAACCAGTATTGGTAATGTGGAGATGGTTTAGTTGTTGCTTAGTGCTTACTCCAGCCAATGGCTTTCTCAGCTTCCCATGATCTGCCAGGTACACGAGAAGCCAGGAGGGGACACAGCTGGGCCAATTGACCCAAATTGTCCAAAGGGAGACCCCATACCATATGACATCATGCTCAATATATAAAAAGCTGGGGGAAGAAGAAGGAAGGGGGAAAAGTTTGGAGTTATGGTGTTTGTCTTCCAAAGTAACTGTTACACTTGATGGAGCCCTATTTTCCTGGAGATGGCTGAACGCCTGCCTGCCCATGGGAAAGAGTGAATGAATTCCTTGTTTTGTTTTGGGTGTGTGGGTCTTTTGCTTTACCTGTTAAGCTGTCTTTATCTCAACCCATGAGTTTTCTCACTTGTACTCTTCTGATACTCTCCCCCACCCCACCAAGGGGGAATCAGTGAAAGGCTGTGTGGTGTTTGGTTGCTGGCTGGCACTAAACCACTACATAGGGTAAAGAGGACAGACCAACATGAGTGGTGTTGTGTCTGCCATAGACCTCTTAATAAAGTAGATGAGGCCTTCTTCAGACAGCTAGAAGCAGCATCCACTTCTTGGGCCCTGGTCCCCATTGCAGTGATTCTAGTCCCCCATGACTGCTGAAGGGACAACACAACAGGAAACAAATAATCAAGGGAGATTCTTGAGTGCACTGATGATAACTCTCTAACACAGATGATCAAGGAGACATCAAAGAGAGATGCTCTGCAGAGTGTGATTCTTATAAACCAGGAAGGACTGGTCAGTGAAGTCTGACAACTGCCTTTAGCTGTAGTGACCATGAGATGGTGGAGTACAGGATTCTGAGAGGTGGAAGCAGGGCAAAAAGCAGAATCACAGTCTTATACTTCAGGGGAGCAGACTTTGGCAGGGAACATTTTAGAAGTATCCAATGGGAAACATCCCTGGAGTGTAGAGTGGTCCAGGAGAAAGGATTAATTTTTCAATTATCGTCTCCTCCAAGTTCAAGAATGGTCTATCTCCATTCTTAAGCTTGAATGGAGGAATTAAGGAAATCGAGCAAAGGCAGCAGAAGGCATGTGTGGATGAACAATCATCTCCTGACAAAACTCAAACACAAAAGGAAGCATACAAGAATTAGAAGCAAATAAGATGACCCAAGAGAAGTATAGATATTGCTAGAAATAGGAAAGACAAACATCAGATTTGGACCGGGTGAAGGACATAGAAGAATCATAGAATCATAGAATCATTAAGTTTGGAAAAGACCTCTAGGATCATCAAGTCCAACCATCAGCCCAACACTACCGTGACTCCTAAAGCATGCCCTGAAGTGCTGTGTCTACATATCTTTTAAATACCTCCAGGGATGGTGATTCCACCATCTCTCTGGCAACAAGAAAGGCTTCTGTAGGTACATCAGCAGCAAAAAAAAAAAAAAAAAGACCAGTGCACAAGAAAATGCTGAGGGCCAACTGGCTGGAAAGGAGCTCTGCAGAAAAGGACCTGGGGTTCCTGGGGGACAGAAAAATGAACATAAGCAAGTACGGTGCCCTTTCAGCAAATACAGTCAACAGCTTCATGGGCTGCATTAGGAAGACCATTGCCAGCAGGTAGAACGAGGCCACATCTAGAGTACTGGGTCCATTTTCCAGGCTTCCCAGTACAAAAGACATGAACATACTGAAATCAGTCCAGTAAACAAAGATGTTGAAGGGACTGGAGCAGTTCTGTCATGCGGACAGGCTGAGAGGTCAGGGACTGTTCAGCCTGGAGAAAAGGTGGCTCAGGGGCAGATCTTATCCATGTGTACAAATAGTGAATGGTGAGCATACAGAAGGCAGTGCCAGGCTTTTCCCAAGGGTTAAGGATCAGAGGCAATGAGCAAATATTGAAATACAATAAATCACATTTAAACATGAAAAATTTCTTACTGTGAGTGAGATTGAGCACTGGTGTATGTTGCCCAGAGAGGTTGTGGAGTCTTCATCCTTGGAAATATTTAAAACATGAACACCACGCCAGACAACTTGCTGAAGGTGACCCTTCTTTGACCCAGGGCTTGACTAGATGACCTCTAGATGACCTGCCATCCTCAGCTATTCTGCAGTTCTTTACAGCTGACAAATATTAATTCTGTAAGAAGCAAAGCCAAGAAGGCCAACAGCATCCTGGCTTCGATCACAAATAGTGTGGTCAGCAGGACTAGGGGAATGATCATCCCCCTATGCTTGGCACTGGGGAGGCTGCACCTTGAATACTGTGTTCAGTTTTGGGCCTCTCAGTACAAGAAAGACATCGAGGTGCTGGAGCGTGTCCAGAGAAGGGCAACAAAGCTGGTGAAGGGTCTGAGGAGCAGCTGAGGGAGCTGGGGTTGTTTAGCCTGGAGAAGAGGAGTCTGAGGGGAGACCTTATTGCTCTCTACAACTACCCAAAAGGAGGTTGTAGTGAGGTGGGTGTTGGTCTCTTCTCCCAGGTTGCTAGTGATAGGATGAGAGGAAATGGCCTGAAGCTGCATCAGGGAAGGTTTAGATTAGATACTAGGAAAAATTTCCTTACAGACAGAGTGGTCAGGCATTGGAACAGGCTGCCCAGAGAGGTGCTAGGGTCATCATCCCTGGAGGTATTTAAAACACTTGTAGTTGTGGCACTTCAGGGCATGGTTTAGGCGACATGGTAGTGTTGGGTTGATGGTTGGACTTGATCCTAGAGGTCTTTTCCAACCTTAATGATTCTATGATTCTATAAAAGACAAGATATGATGTTGAGGCAGTTGCATGCCTTGTAACGTTTTTCATATAAAAGCTTCTTTGCTTTACATTGATAATTTTGTCCAGCCAGAAGTGTACCTGTACATATTTGCTTATTTTTAACCTGTTTGTTTATACTTGAAATATAGAAAAGTAATTTGAATTCTTTGGGCAAGAACCATGGTGTAGCAAGGTACAGCCCACAAGATAACTCTAGATTTGGTTCTCTTCAAATGTAACTTAGATTTTTACACAGTTTATTTTAGTTATGCATGAAGATCAGCTAAGGCAGTACCTATACAGAGCTCATGGATATTCATGACAGAGCTGCTGTCAATGGAATAGAGCAGCTGATAATATTGGAATGGTAGTGGGGGCGGGGGGACATTCACTTTAAAAGGTATTTCAGTATAGCACCAATGAATTCAGCAGAACTTCACTGATACACTCCTGGAAGGATTCTGTCCCAAATATTGAAGTATCTGGGAATTCTGAAATTGTATCCATTGTTAGATATGCTGCAAAATGCCATTATTCCTTTTTTCCCCTCTTGGGCATTCTTTATTTGTTTGCTCCTTGCTTCCTGCATCTTGCTTAAAATCCCAGCTTTGCTGTTGCTAGTATAACTTCTGGTGATCTTAAGCCAGATTTTTTTAAATTATAAGTTCTTAATTGTCTGCCTAAGACAGGCACACTATGACTGCCTGCTTCTCTGCATAACTTTTTCTTCTGTAATATGAATTATTTTGTAGGACATTGGGATCTCAGCCTGTCAAGAATTTAAGTAACACTTCAAGTTACATGCTTTAAAATAAATGTGCAAATATTAGCATGGCCTGACCTTCAAGTAATATTTTAAGTAACATATAACTGTAAAATATTACTTTAAAAGACTCTAGCACTTATGATGTCATTTATGCCCAGGCAAGGTGAAATTGAAGTATTAGATACTACATAATTAAAAATGCTGACATAAATATTACTATGAAATAAAAAAGATTACTTAAATGCCAAAATCCAAAAAAGGACAGGGATGCACTCTCATCTAGTTAAGAAAATAAAATGGCTACAGATAAATGGCAAGCATCTGAGATATAATAAACCTGTGCCAGACTCTGGTAGCAATAAAATAGGAACTTTTTTCCCAAGCTTTTTTAATAAAGTGTAAATTGATTAAAATTTTCTAATTTATCAAATATTGGAGATTTGTTTTCATTTTATTAAAAGAGTGCTAGAGTTGAATCCCTTTTAAAAACAGAGAAATTAACTGAGAACATAGGATTTGTTGATTCTAGAACTGATTATTACAGCACATGAACTAATGATCAGTGACTAGTGTTAGAATTAATTAATATGGCTTTTGATAAAGTCTCTGCATCATATTATCATATTACTATGACACTAAAACGTAATTAATTTTTGCAAAAGTAGTATTGCAGGGAAGATTCTCTACAGATATAAATCACCATAGCCTCCTTGGAGTGAGTTTGAAAATACCAGCAGAGTATCTCACTCTATTTTTTGATTAATTGTGTGTAGAACAGCTGAGAAAGGGCACTCTTTTCTAAACAGGTGGATATTATTTTTCCCTCAGTAAAATGTAGACTGAAAATATAATTCTCCAAATGAGTGAAAAATATTTCTATTCCTAACACATGATATAAATTAGCTAGATTGACTTACTTGCCTGGGGTGTAATGTTTTACATGTTACAAGGATATGCATTTCTTACTCATTCTAATATAGGCTTGATCACTTCTGGCAGTATTAATTCACAGATCCACACCTTAGAGGGCATTGAATCATATTTCTTCAACTAACTAACTAAATAAAATTCACACACTAATATTTATGCCAGATTCCTGGTGCATATTACCCCATCAGAGATCCATAGACCATGAATATCTTAGATGTCGGTAAGCATGGGTGATTTGAAGCAACTGAGCATGAGAAGCTTTGAAACTGCAACCTCTTAAAACTCTAATGAGCAGCCTATCCTTTGGATTAATTCTTATCATTTTGTAAACTGAGTCCTTTCCTAATAAGCCTACCCTGAATTTCTAAGTCTCAGACCTGTATTCTCAGGTGCCATAAACAACATCAGAGAACAAGCTTGCATATCTTGTAAATTATTTGTGCATGTCATATGACTTTTTGTTTTTCCAGACAAAGGGCAAAGTTCCAGATGTTGGTGGATAACATAGAATCTTAATTGTTTTATTTCTTTAGTTATTTATTTAATCTGTGGGTTTTAAGCAGCATGAGATAGTATTTAATCTATAAACACATGGAGGAGGTATCCGTGAACTATGATTGTATCTATTCTGTGCTGCATACCTTCTCCAGGAGAACATGTAGGAGACTGAAACTTTTATGAAATTTAATATGAGATTTTACCTGGCTGCTGAGATTGTTTTTATGATATTGTTCCTATGTGACCAGACACTTTTGCTTGTTGAGCGATTACAAGGGAAAAGCACTGAAAGAAGAAAAAGTCCCAAGGTATTTCTTAGGCACTCAGGATTTAGAAGTTATTAAATCTGAAAATACGTATGCTTTTCTTTATACTAAATGCAAGGGAATGAACTGATTGAAATTATAACCATACCATAAAATACCAGCTCATATAAGAGCAAATCAGGTTTACTGTTTTAGGAAAGAAGCTAACATAAATGCAGGGTTTTTGGCAATGTCTTGCATTCTTATTAAAACAGCTAAAACACTTCCTCACCCTATCAGGCACATAACATGCATTTATCAAGCACTTCAGTACTGACATGAATTGTATTTGGCCTTGAGAGCACTCCAATGCCAATGTGCATTACATCTGGTTATTATACACATGGTAGGTCCACATTTGGGTTTTCAATGGAGAATCAGAGCAGTCCCCTCCCAGGAAGGGTTTAGTCCTGGCACTTCTGGTGTCCCTGGGATCCAGTCACATAATGGCTGCTGCAGGTGCCCAACCCACTCATCTGGCAGCAAGCAGAAGCAGTGTCCCTCACCTCCCTCACCTCCCAGACATGTTCTTTCTGTGGTTTTTTTTTTTTCCATAGTCTCTTAGCTTTGAGGGAAAAAGAAAAAAGAAAGAGGAAGAAGGATCCAGGGAGGTGCCTTTTCATATCTGTAGCTGAGATCTGCTCTCATTTTTCTTGTCCTTAACTATCTTCCTTTCTACATTGCACTGGTGACCTCTGATAATTATGATTTCCAGATTTAAGATGGAGGACAGGAGAAGCAGCAGTGAGCTGAGATTAATAATTGTTCAGAGTTGGCAAGAGAGAATCTCTGAAAGTTTTCTGGAAGTGTAAAGATTTTAATAGTTGTCTGTTTAAAATTTAAACAGTTGTCTTCAATAACCGTGTTCTCATTGTGAAGGAAAGAAACTAGGAATATCTTTTATGAAAGAAGTTATAATTTTTTTTAAGTAATGGGAAACCAGAGGCCTGATAATTCCCCCAATTTTAAGTGCTCTTATCAAATCTGTTTAACAGATCTTTTGGTAATCATGAAACTGAGAGAACTCCTTTAAAATATATATGTGCTCTTTGATTTGTTGAAGACCTCTTGAAGGATCTGCAAGGTTACTGGGCCATACCTCTCCCACCAAAAAAACAGCCAATCCTTACCAGCCAAAACCCAACTTTATTCACATGCAAATTTGCGCATCCCCTGCAGTTTACAGCCAGCTACTGTTTTGTTTACCGATTCTGCTGTTCAAATGGACTGCACAAATATCAGAGACAGAGGGAGTAACTCAAAACCTGCATTCTCACTGAAAGCTTTGTATCCCCTTAAACAGGCTACCCATTTCAACCATGAGCGATTTCCACTGTATTTTACATTCCTGACCCTTCCCAGAGCTGCTTTTTCTTTCACAGAGCCAGGGGACTGCCAGTGTCGCTGAGTCCAACCCTATCTCTCCTCAGCTGTAACTGGGGAATAGGCAGCTGAAGACATATCAGGGATGCTCCAGCTTTGTCAGACTGACATTTCTTGCAAATCTTCTTGACATATATCTCCACAGAGCCATCTTCAAATAGTTACAAACCTCTGTAGGCTTTGGAAACATACTTTATCATAGACTTTGGCAAATGAAATTATTTTTAAAATAAGCAAAATATATGTTTATATTATCTAAAAACTTGAAACTAGCAATATTTCCATCTGCATAACTTTCTCTGAAAATATGCATTGATGTAATAAAATGATAAGAATCTTATCTAACGGTACAGCATGGGCTTGGGAATCAGAAATATGTCCCCAGTCCCAGAATAATTTGACAAATGACACTGAGGTTGCTTCTGTCTCTGTTTACCAACTTATATAATGTAAGTGATAGGGGAAAGAACCTCTCCACTATCGCTTTAGTGCAATGTAGACATCCTGTTTTGCTGGGGCAGTTGCCTGATTATGCTTTCATAGGGAAATAGAAATACCCAGGGCAATCTGAAGAGCCTGATAAGATTGGCAATTCATTTGACCTTCAACTTGGTTTGCTTGAAGGTGAGCAAATGTAAAACAACTCCTGGGTTAATATAACCTCAATATTGTACATTTTTTCTATTCCATTTGGAAATCCTGCAAGATCACAGAATCCCAGAATCAGAATCCCAGGTTGGAAGGGACCTCAGGGATCACCTAGTCCAACCTTTCTAGGAAGAGCACAGTCTAGACAAGATGGCCCAGCACCCTGTCCAGACAACTCTTGAAGGTGTCCAACGTGGTCAAGTCAACCACTTCCCTGGGGAGATTATTCCAATGGTGACTGTCCTCACTGTGAAAAATTTCCCTCTCGTGTCCAATCGGAATCTCCACAAAAGCAACTTGTGTCCATTCCCCCTTGTCCTCTCCATGCGACTCCATGTAAAAAGGGAGTCTCCATCTTCTTTGTAGCTACCCCTTAAGTACTGGTACCTGGTGATGAGATCCCCTCTAAGCCTCCTATTCTCAAGGCTGAAAGATGTCTTTTTCAGGTTAGCCTTGCTGTTTTCACTTTGGCAGCTCAAGTCATTCTCCTTTACCTGCTATCACAGACTACAAAGAAAGTTAAAAAAAACCCCAAACAAATAAAACACCAACAAAAACCAAACCCACTCTTCATATTGATTTGTAAAGCAAATGTAATACCTTTTTAATACTTTTTTTTTTACTGTCATTTCCTTCACTTAAAAGACAGATATTCCTGGGTTTTAGTGTGCTATTAAGCTATTTCATGAATGAGTTAAAGGCAATAGTTAACATGAACCAGGAAATTGCAAAGTGCCATGAAGTTTTGGCTTTAAATACAAGTATTTTCATGCCTGAATTTTATCTCTTTTCATTCAAAAAACCAAAAAGGGAAATCACATTTCCCTTCTGAACTAGCCAGTTCAAACCACATGGATTTCAACCTTTCATATCAGCTGCATTTAGTATTAGCTACAGAAGTGTTGGCGTTGTTGTATCTAAAAATCCTCAGAGGCTCAAGAGTACAATTTTCGGTTGCATTCTGCTTGATAAATAAGAATGGTGGAAGGGCAGTATAAAGAAGCAGTTTAAATCCCTTTGGAAATGCATCCTCTGTTCCAAATGATTTATATTTTTGTAGGCCATGCACTCACCCCTGGAGCCTAGTTTGATCTTTGGCTCACTGCAGATGCTCGTGTCTCATCATCAATGGAGATTTCTCTTGTATATAAACCTCTTCCGTGCAGTGACAGGATAGTCTGTTGCCAGCCTTATCATCATGATTGTAAACATTATGCCAACTGATAATTTTTTTGACAGTAAAAAGGTTTAAGCTTTCTTTTTTTTCACTCTCAAAACAGAAGACAACAGCAGCAACAAAAATTAATTGATGTGTAAAACATCTACAAGATTCCAACAATTGATCACCTCTAATGCAAGTTTTACTCTTAATTTTTCCACTTTTCCTTTGGCAATGAAATACAAATATGAATGTGTATCCATTCTTTGTGAGTTGGAGAGAGATTTGGGTTTTTTTTGTAGAGTAAATACAAATTTCATGACCTGAATGAAAAACAATTGCAAGTGTGAAACAATCAATATGACTCTTTTTTAGACCAACTCGTATTTGAACCTAAGCTTGTTAGATCACTTTCTGTACTAAATATGCTTTTTTGTGTAGTCATTACCACAATATGAATATATAAAGAAACTTTATAAAAGTGTAAACTTGTCAGAAGAAAAATGTGTGCTTTTCTTCAACGAAACAACTGCTTGAAACAGAATGTTTTTCTAATATATTACTGTGCAAATAAAACTTTGACTTGAGTTTTTTTATTGTTCTCATTCTCAACTTTATTATTCCTTTGGCTTGATTTAGAAAGTGACTTTTTCAATTAGATTGCATAATAAATATACTAAAATTTTAATTGTAAAAACATTTTTGAGGAGCACAACAGGTATTTTATAGTTTTCTATTATTTTGTTGCATACTTGCAGATCTATGAAAACCAGAAAAACTCTTTCCATTTACCTTCTCTATATTATCAGAATCATAACTTCTTTCCCCTATCCCTGTGCATCTTTTTAGTTAAATCATAAGAACCATGGTATTCTTACTCCTTTAGTATTTTATACAATGATGAAGATATAGTGTGAGATTGGTCAGACCTATGATAGAAACTACATATTTCTTAAACCATCTGTCTTGTTCGTTTCAACAGTAACTTCCAGAAATTTTTCAGACTGATCTACTGGGATCCCAATATCTTTATCACAGCATTAGAGAATAGCAGGGTTTGGAAGGGAGCTCTAGAGATATACTTGTCCAACCCCTCTGCTTGAGCAGGCACACCCAGAGCAGGGGGCACAGGAACACATCCAGGTGGGGTTTGAATGTCTCCAGGGAAAGAGAGTCCACACCCTCCCTGGCCAGCCTGTGCCACTGCTCTGTCACCCTCTGTGACAGAGCCCTCTGCTCTGTGTCACCTCTGTCACACAGCCAGGGTGCTGTTGGCCTTCTTGGCCACTTGGGCACTTCTGGCTCATGTTCAGCCAGCTGTCAACCAGATCACCCAGGTACTTCTCCACTGGGCATCTCTCCAGCCACACTTCCCCAAGCCTGTAGCATTGCATGGGGTTGTTGTGACCCAAGTGCAGGACCCGGCACTTGGCCTTATTAAAACTCTTACAGCTGACCTTGGCCCATCAATCCAGCCTGTCCAGGTCTCTCTGTAGGGCCTTCCTACCCTCGAGCAGATCAATACTTCTGCCCAACTTGCTGTCATCTGCAAACTTACTGAGGGTGCCCTCAATCCCCTCATCCAGATCATTGATAAAGACATTAAACAAGACTGGTCCCGACGCTGAGCCCTGGGAACGCCACTCATGACCAGCCGCCAGCTGGATTTAGCTCCATTCACCACCACTTTCTGGGCTCAGCCACCCAGCCAGATTTTCACTCAGCAAAGAGTGCACCTGTCCAAGCCATGAGCTGCCAGCTTCTCCAGGAGGATACTGTGGGAGACAGTGTCAAAGGTTTTACTAAAGTCCAAATTGACAAGGTCCACAGCCTTTCCCTCATCCACTAAATGGGTCACCCTGTCATAGAAGGAGATGAGGTTGGTAAGGCAGGACCTGCCCTTCATGAAGCCATGCTGGCTGGGACAGATCCCATGGTTGAACTGCACATGCTTGGTGAGCTCACTAAAGATGAACTGCTCCATAACCATCCCTGGTACCAAGATCAGGCTGACTGACCTATAGTTCCCTGGATCCTACTTCTGGCCCTTCCTGTAGATGGGCATAAAACTGGCAAGCCTCCAGTCATCTAGGACCTCCCCTTTTAACCAGAACTAATGATAAATCACGTAGAGTATCTTGGCAAGCTCCTCCACCAGCTCCCTCAGTACTCTTGTGTGGATCCCATCCTGCCCCAGAGATGTGTGAGTGTCCAGGTGGCTCAGCAGGCTATACACTGCTTGTTCATGGATTATGGGGGGTTCATTCACATAATCACAGAATGGCAGGGTTTGGAAGGGACCTCTGGAGATCATCTTGTCCAGCGCCACTGCTTGAGCAGGCACACCCAGAGCAGGGGGCACAGGAACGCATCCAGGCATGGTTTGAATGTCTCCAGAGAAGGAGACTCCACAGCCTCCCTGGGCACCCTGTGCCACTGCTCTGTCACCCTCACAGGAAAGAAACTATTTCTCATGCTTAGCTGGAACTTCCTCTGTTCCAACTTGTGCTCATTGCTACCAGTCCTGTCATTGGGCACTGTTGAAAAGAGCCTAGTCCCATCATCCTGACACCCACCCTTCAGATATTTATAGGTATTTATGAGACTCCCCCTCAGTCTTCTCTTCTCCAGGCTGAACAAACCCAGGTCTCTCAGCCTTTCCTCATAAGGGAGATGCTCCGGTCCCCTGATCATCTTGGTAGCTCTCCGCTGGACTTGCTCAAGCAGTTCCACATCCTTCTTAAACTAGGGAGCCCAAAACTGGACACAGTACTCCAAAGTGGTCTCACTAGGGCAGAGCAGAGGGGGAGGATAACCTCCCTCGACCTGATGGCCACAATCCTCTTAATGCATCCCAGGATACCGTTGGCTTTCTTGGCCACAAGGGCACAGTGCTGGCTCATGGTCAGCTTGTTGTCCACCAGCACTCCGAGGTCCTTCTCAACAGAGTCGCTTTCCAGTAGTTCAGCCCCCAGTCTGTACTGGTGCGTGGGGTTGTTCCTCCCCAGGTGCAGGACCTTGCACTTGCTCTTGTTGAATTTCATGAGGTTCCCCTCAGCCCAGCTCTCCAGCCTGTCTGGGTCTTGTTGGATGGCAGCACAGCCTTCTGGCGTATCAGCCCCTCCTCCCAGCTTGGTATCATCAGCAAACTTGCTGAGGTTACAATCTATCCCATCATCCAGGTCATTGGTGAATGTACTAAACAGGACTGCACCCAGCATGGACCCCTGGGCCGTCACCACTAGTGGCAGGCCTCCATCCAGACTCTGCTCCATTGATCACGATCCTCTGAGCTCTGTTGTTGAGCCACTTCTCCGTCCACCTCACTGTCCACTCATCCAGCCCACACTTCCTTAGCTTGCCTGGGAGGATGCTATGGGAGACAGTGTCAAATGCCTTACTGAAGTCAAGATAGACAACATCCACTGCTCTCCCTTCATCGACCCAGCCAGTCATGCCATCGTAGAAGGCTCTCAGGTTGGTCGAGCATGATCTCCCTGATGAATCGGTGTTGACTACTTCTGATAATCTTCTTTACCTCTACAAGCCTGGACATGACCTCCAGAATGAACTGCTCCATCACCTTTCTGGGGATGGAGGTGAGGATGACTGGCCTATAGTTCCCCAGGTCCTCCTTCTTGCCCTTTTTGAAGACTGGAGTGACATTTGCTTTCGTCTAATCCTCAGGCACCTCTCCTGTCCTCCATGACCTTTCAAAGATGATGGGGAGTAGCTCAGCAAGAACATCCACCAGCTCCCTCTGCACTCGTGGGTGCATCCCATCGGGGCCCATGTATCTGCAAGGATGCAGTTTGCCTAGGTGATCTCTGACCCACTCCTTCTCAGCTGATGGTAAGTCTTCCTTTCTCCAGATTTGTCCTCCATTCTCTGGGGGCTGAGATGCCTGAGGGCCAACCTTAGCAGTAAAGACCAAGGCTAAGAAGGCATTCAGTAACTCTGCCTTCTCTGCATCCTGCATTAACAGGGCTCCTTCCTTGTTCAGCAGCGGGCCCACTGCATCCCCAGTCTTTCTTTTACTGCTGGTCTATTTAAAGAAGCCCTTCTTGTTATTTTTGACGTGCATTGCCGGATTTAATTCCAAGTGGGCCTTGGCCTTCCTTGTCGTCACATCTCTGCATAACCTGACAACATTCCTATGTTCCTCCCAAGTGGCCAATTCCCTTTTCCGCATACTGTGAACCTCCTTCTTACATTGGAATTTCTCTAGAAGGTCTTTGCTCATCCCTGCGGGTCTCCTGGCTCCTCTGCCTGACATCTTCCTCCTGGGGATGCACTGATCCTGAACTCAGAGGAAGTGGTCCTTGAATACTCTCCATCCCTCTTGGATGCCCCTGCCTTCCAGAGCCCAGCCCATGGTATTCCTTCCCACATATGTATATGTGTATCTGTACATATGTATCTGTATATGTACTGGTACAATACTAGTACTATTTACTTAAGCACAGGGGGGTAAATTATTATCTGTGATCACTAAAAATCATTGCTATCTATTTTATTTTGTGTTTCCAGAATGTTGTTGATTATCTCTTTAAGTACCTCTAGAAGAAGGAAGACCTGAAATGCATTTTTAAAAGAAGTCTCCCATTCAGAGGTAAGCTCTGGCAGTTCCCTGGAGGTACAAAGAATGTGATCGCCTCAAAAATTAGGTTCGTAGGCTTAGTCCCACTGGAAAATAGACTCTTGCTTTTAAGTGCATCCTTCCAAATATATTTTCCACTCGTGTGCATGCTGTAGCATGTCTATTTGATTTCACTAGAGATTGAAACTTTAAAGAAAATAAAAATGCCCTTAGAAGTGAATGTTACCTTCTCCTGTTGAATTTCCCTTTCAAAACTGTGGTCATGGCATCTTTGCATACTATTTTTAAGTTTGTTGAAATGCTACCTATCTGTCACCATGCAAACAAGCAACTGACATTAAGAAGAGCACAGGACAGAAAGTTTGTGTTCTCTCTCTTCCAAGAAGGTGATTAGCCTGGCAGAAATCACCATATACTGCCTTCTGAAGACCTGTCAGGTACGGAAGTATGGCTGCTGACACCACTTCATTAAACAGAAAGACAGGTTCGCAACATTTGCCCAGCTTTTGTTGAAATGCAATCAATGTGCAGAGGTTTCTTAGGCTTTCTGAGGAACGTCTTCATCAGCAGTCATAGGAAGAGAGGGTATAGGAACCATATATGAGGAATAGTATGCATTTGAAAACTTCATAGAATGTGTGAATCTAAAAGTAAAGCATCAAATCTTCAGTCTGCATGACCTTCAACTTTACGAGTTAGGTATCACTTAGCTCTTTTGCTGGTATCTGGCTGTCTTCTAGCAGCTGACTCCACCTGTCTGTACAAAAAAGACTCCTAAGACAAACTGCCCTCACGATGTGGCCAAGCTCTACCTACGTTTTCTTCCAAAATTGTGACTCCATGGCAAAAGTACATTGAAGTTAGTGTTTAGAAAATATCAAGGATTAGAAACGTGAAAGCACAATAAACAGAGCTATCCTGAGACATTAGTATGCATCTTTAGCCTCTAGAGCACAGTACTTCTCCACATATTTCCTTCTGACCTAGTGTGTCCTTTCCATCTTGTTTCATTTTGTACAGTGTTCTTCCTACAGCCAGTATGAACAGATGCATGATGCTAACCTTGCTAATAAATCTAGTGATTCAAAACAACACAGAAATTACAACATTGTCTAGACCTTCTGGTTGCAGTTTGACTTTCAAACTTTTACTTTCTTGACGTGAATTATTTGTCAATTTTTAATTATATATTTTAATTTTCTTCTACAGGAATGCCTTGCTGCTTCCCATTTTCAGTAATCTTACACTTTGTAAAGCTGTTTGCATTTTGCAAACAAGAACAGCACTATAACCTAATCTGATGTCCTTCCCATTACAGCCTGAATAGGTATGAATGACAGCCCAAGGACAGTACTCAGCGAAGAATCAAGCACATTCTATGGAGATGATTGGTGCGATGCTAGCTTTTGGAGCTGTGAATTCAGTAATTTCATTTATGACCTTTTTTCATTTTATTTTAGTGTCTTAGATTGCTCTGCTGTCACCATCCTCTGCAAAGACTTCAAGAGGAAATCATACAGTCATAGAATCATTTAGTTTGGAAAAGACCCTTAATATCATTAGTCCAAACGCTAACACTGCCAACTCCATCACTTAACCATGTCACTAAGCACCACATCTACCCATCTTCTAAATAACTCCAGGGATGGTAACTCAACCACTTCCCTGGGCAGCCTGTTCCAGTGCTTGACAACCCTTTCAGTAAAGAAATTTTTCCTAATATCCAATCTAAACCTCTTCTGGCACAATTTGAGGCCATTTCCTCTTGTTCTATCACCTGCTACTTGGGAAAGAGGCCCATGCCCACATCGCTACAACCTCCTTTCAGGTAGTTGTAGAGAGCAATAAGGTCTCCCCTCAGCCTCCTTTTCTCCATACTAAACAAACCCAGTTCCCTCAGCTGGTCCTAGAACTTGTTCTCTAGACCTTTCACCAGATCCACTGCTCTTCTTTGGACATGCTCCAGTACCGCAGTGTCTTTCAAGTGCAGCAGTTCATTGCCTCTTGAAAGTTCCTGGACAGCAAAAATTGTGAGCTATCTCAAAAATTCATTAAACTAAGATGTTTATTTCAAGCTGGTTGGATGAAGTTAAAGGAAGACTACTCTAAAAACTGCTTTAAGTATTAATGAAATATATAGCACACTAGCATAAAAATATTCCAGTACAATGTAGGTGGGACTTTTAAGATAAGTGTGCTATCAACATTTAATAATAATTATTGTAATCACATGTGCTTTATTAAATTGTACACTTCTTTCAGAGAATAATGTTAATGTTCTTTTGTTTGGCACGCAGAGAACCACTGTTCCTAAACAACTTTTGGACTTCAATAAAGGCATATTGTGTTAAAACAGCTAGGAAAGAAAGAAGAAAACTTAAATAATAGTCCTGGCAGTTTGGAAGGCTTCATTTCACTGGGCATTCTAAAATTTAAAAAAAAATAAAGTAAGAAATTCTTTTTCTGGTGACAAAGTAGTAAATAGGAATTCTCAAACTTACTAAAGATGATCATATCAACTGCTCAATGAAGCTGTTAGAATAAAGGTATTCATAAGTAAGCAACCAGGAGCAAAAATAAAAAGTTTGCCCTAATTCAGAAGAATTAGCCAATAAATATGGATGCCTGACACCCCTAGCAGGTATGTCATTGAATGAAGAAATAAGGGTTGAGGGAGGGGCTCCTCAGGGTCTACAGAGCATTCAGTGTGATGTGCCATGAATGAAGCTTCATAATTTGTTTGTAACAAAGAAAAGGATGTTATCATCAGTAAATTGGAATATGAACAACAGACTCTGGTGTGACAACCGTCTTTTTTTCTGTTTGTTGGGGAGAGAGAAAGTGTTTTAAAACAAGAAAAATCCTCTTTAACAAAGGTGCAAGCGGGAAATGCTTATATAGACTATATAGACTTATATGGCATTGTTCTAGCTTCAGCTTTTTCTTTCTGGTTAAATTATGAGGAGAAGCTATTAGCTGTACTTCAAGGCATGTCAGTAATGAAAATTTGTAACACTTAAGAAGGGCAGAAAAGAAATATTGTGTAGAATAAAAATGCCAGAATTTAACAATTTTCTGCATTTCTCACAGAGTGGGTGATATCCAGCAATATCCACTAAAGGGGTAAATGCCACCTGAAAATCTGTAGGACCCTGGTTTTCACTTGCAGAATCCTGGAATTCTAGGAAATTCCAGAGTGCAGAAAAGCATGAATGTTGAAAATGCATTTAAACAGATAAATGGTCTTAATATTTGCAGCACATCAAGTTTAATAAAAAGTAAAATCATGCAATGCTGATAATTTAGTGAAGAAGAAATCCTATATCCAGTCACATGATTTAGTTTAACACATCTCACATCCTCTTATTCTTGAACAATCTGGAAAGTTTGGACTATACCCTCAGATGTATTGACATAACATTGTAAAAGACATTCAGAGCTTTTTAACACCTTATCTTAAATGGATTAAAAATCAAATAACAGTTAGAAGTGCAAAACCACAGAAAACAGATTCTTATTCATAATGCAAGAATCACTTCTCTTTGCTGTGCATTTTATGGAAGGTCAGTCTAGATTAGGATCATTGATTCTTCTACCCTTAAAATCTTATTCATGAAAGTTTTCTTAGAGTTGCGTCAGTTACTGTATATCACTAAATTTAAGTTCTGAAACTTGAAACTAAATGCTAAAGCAAATTCCTCTTTTCTCACATTTGAATCTTCAAATAAAGGATGGGTCTTCCTGGAGTGTCGACAGAAGAATTATTCTCTTACTGGAAGGCTTACATTTCTTTGGTTTATGTTTTAGAGAAGGTCAGCCTAGAACAGGGTAATTGTTTCTTCTTCCGTTAGAATCTGTGTCTTGAACTTTCTCCCTAAAGTACAAGTATCTGGCACAAGTCACTATAGATTACTAATATTTTACTTTTGAAACCAGAAAAAAGTAACCTCAGGAAACCATACAAAACTGAAAAGGGAGCCTGCTTTGTGAAAGACTTCAGCATTTGTTCCAAGCGATATTTTCAAGTGATTCAGCAAAGAGTACACTATTTTGATAATAAAATTGAAGACCTTGAAAACAGGTCACGATGTTCACATCTTAAGAATTACAGCAATTACAGAGGAAAGTGAAGGATGATGGGATTTGTAACCACTCTGATAATCAGAGTAATCAGAGGATGTGTTTTCCTACACAAATGGGAAATGACATTAGCACATGGATTCATTCATCTGAAACCCAGAGAACAGGACAAGTCATACGTTACCTTTATGAAAACAGTGATACTTTCAAAAATGGTAAAAAATTTTCTCGCACATCAAGAAAAATGTAGAATTAAGCTCAATATTTTAATTACATTTTTGTGAACTGAAACTTGGAGCACAGTGAAAGCAAACAAAGTTTCCTAGAGAGAATGCATACTGTTCCTTTAACTCCAGAAAAAGATAGATTTAGCCTAAAGGGAAAACCACGTACCACACACTCACATAAATTCTAGGTAAGGTGCAATTTACACTCAAAAGCAAGCCAAATCTCTTCCTGATTGCAGATTCCTTTCTGTGCTCCTTGCTAAACATAGAGGTGCAGCGCTGAAGAAGAGTGAGCTGTTTGGCAGAACTGATGCCTGGTAAAATGAGATCATGTGTGCCCGGGTTTGTTTTCCCTAAGAAAGCAAAACATGAGTCAGCAGCTTCCACAGGCTTTTTGAAGGAAAAATCTGCATAAATAGCAGCTTGTGGTATGATCAATCCAACATGTCATCTCCGTGTCTAAACTGAATATTTGCTCATTAAATATGCTGATATACCACACAGACCCCAGAGGTACACATTATTTAATTTTTATAGCAGTCGCATAGCACAGGACACTTGCACAGGTATGGGTGACATTAAACCAGCTGTTTTGCTTTGGTTTAATTTACAAAGTTCATATTCTGAATATATTGTCTTGGTGTAGTAGGGTAGTGATTATGTCTCCAGTCATTAGCTAAAAAAACCCCTCCTCAGTTTAGAAATCTGAGCTCCTTGTGGTTTTTTATTATTGGGATTTTTGCACTAATATTAGAATGACACATTGGTATCCAGGAGAAACATTAAGCCAGTGTATAGTACAAATAAAGGGAAGATCTGGAGTGCTAAAAGTCTTAAGTTTCATCTGTAACCTGCTGAGTAACTTTGGACAATATAATGTACATCCTTTCCCTCAGTTTGCTGATTTGTATAATGGGGATAATGAACCTTCCTGCCTTCACCCATTCTTCTTGAATAACTTTATAAAAAATCATTATTATTTATTTATCATTTAAGTGAGAACACTCAAATGATCTCAAGTACAGTCAGGATCAGATTTTAAATGGACTTGAATTTCTCACTCTCTCTCATTGCATTTTAAGTAACCACAGCTATTAAAATAACATTTTTCCAACCAATACTTTTTCTTATCTTTTTTCCCTCCAAAATATGTTTAAGGAAAAATAATTTCCCAGTCAGCTCTGATAAAAATGAAACACAAAGAAAATACATGAAAGAGTCTATTCAAAGAATTTAAGACTGAATTATTTACTCCACACAGAGAAACCTAGAAATTAAGGTAAATGTTAGCCATTGGGAGTTCAGCAGTCCATGAAGAAATGGAAGTGGTCAGTAAGGAGTAACATTTCTTTTAGTTCAGTGCTTTGCACTAGTCTTTTGGGTCTTTTTATTTAACATTTTAAATGTTCCCTTCTTTTGTTGCTAAATGGGCACTACTTAAATATGTAGTGTCCGCTGCTCTGTGTTTCAGTGGGCACTGTTGAAATACACATTTGCTCAGTACAACAGGTAGAATACAATGAAAGCCATCCATTTCAGTGATCACAGCCCTGACCTGGCCATCTCATCACTCTGCCTTTACTTCTGTTCTTCCTGTAATAAGAGCTCTCAAAACTAACTTTTATTATGTATTGTATCACCAAAGAAGAGAAAAAAGATTTGACAGGAAACTGAAAAACAGAACACCTGTGCCAAATATATCCACCAAGCTATGTGGAGCTACCTCAGACATCATCCATACTGGCAGCAATATTAGTTGAGGGCAGGTGCTGATCCAAAGTATAAAATGTAACCATTTATACCTTTGTCACTGTCATTTCACTGTCACCCAACCACTGACAGGTCTGGTATCTCAGGAAGAGACAGACAGCTTGGTCCCATCTAAATCTGTGTGTAACTTCTCCCACACTCCCAGTCAGCAGCATGCTTTATGGAAGTCTATATACCAACCTGAAACAGCAAAAAAGGTTCTGCTCTGTTCAACTGTAACATAACTGAATGTTGATGTTTGTTTGAAGACTAAAGAACTGCTCTAGCATAGTTTTGAAGGATTTTTTACCTAGTCTTATCTGTGCATTTTATATGTCCCTTAGCTATCCATAACAGTTTGAGCCACAAGAGATGAACAGAACACCTAATCTTACAAATATTTCTGTTTGATATGTTTTTATGAAGGTGTGGGAGTGGGGAATAAGAGCTCCTGGATTCCAGTGAAGCAATGAGTTTATGTCAGTGACATATTACAAAGTGATGCCAACTCTTACTTGCCATCAGAGCTTCTAGTTTATTGGTCCCCAGAGATCTAATGAATTTTATAATTCGTTTAAAAAAAACATTTTAAGCAACACTATTGCTCCAGAAGTACATAGCGCAGGGGTGGGGGGCAGGGGAAGTGGATACTAACCCTATGAAAGTCAATGACATAAAATAGTTTTCTTTTGCAAAGGAAAAGCTCTACAGTTGACTGAATAACCATCATCTTTCAAAGATTTGGGATTTTTCCTGACAGAAAGAAAAATGTATAAATCAAGTTTGCTGTCTGATGAAATATCAGAATTGCCCATGAAATGGAAATTTCCAGTTTTGATTAATTTACTGATTGGTAGGTCTTATCTTTCTTTTACTCTGCTATACATTTTTCAGCAAGCTTTGTTGCAGCTGTATACCTTGCCCTTGCTATTCCTTCCTATCAGTTTTTCATTGAAAAGAAAAAGCAGAATTATCTGTGCAACAACATATGCTTTCCATCTTCAGCTTTTCTCTAGTAACTGCCTTCTCTTTATTGGCTGTGTCAAGTTTCTGGTGGCCACTGAGTAGGATAGGACTAGCTGAGAGCTTTGTTATATCTGAGCTCTGGAATGGCAGGAAAACAGGGCAAGTGAAGACAGAATACTGCCTTGCCTGGAGGTCCTGCATGGAGCACTTCAGGAGGCATGAGAGTTTCAAGCCACTCTCTTCCAACTCTTCCTTTAGGTAGAGAGGCTAGAAAAAAGTCGGGAAAAGTCAGAAATCCAAGCTAAATCTGTTATGCTTTCCTAGGATTGTATGGATTGGTCATGCAGTGTTCTCCCCACCACTTAGCTGTAACCAGAACAGTACGTAAGTTGCAATTTTGATGAAGACAACCTATGCAGTGTCAAGTGTCCTTCTAAAAAGACTAGAATAGCTATTTGTTTGTCCTCTCCCCTCCACACACACACACCCCCTCCAAACTGCCTTTGGTGTTTTCTGAATTCTTGCACTTAAGCCATTCTTTTAATACAGAAACACAAATAACTTCCTGTGTGGGTAGCTATTTGTGGCCACTCCTTTTGGAGTTGCAGCTGGAACTCCTGCTTCATAATGTTACTGCTGGTTGGCTTTTTCTTTTGTTTCAGATTGCACTTCTGCTTAGAAAAGAAAAATCTCTGTATCAGACCAGCCTATTAAAGTCAACAGACATTAAAAATCAACATGATAAATTCAAACCTATTCAACAAAAAACATTTATCAGAAAAAAGAAATAAGAAACCCATCACTATAAGCAAATGAAGTTGTTTGTCCCAAATAGCTTGATAATCATAATTGAATTTGACTCCTATAATATACTCTACTATATCATTACTAAGGAACTATGTCTGCTCCTTTCAATCAGAAACTATCTTCCGTGTGATATGCAGTTTTCCTATTGGACTAAGAGCAGAGATTGCAAATCCTGTCACAATCTACAGCTCTGATAACAGAGCTTATAAATGTTGTGAACCACATTTATCTTAAGTTCCGCTGTTTATACTAGTATTCTCTGAGTCCTAGTGTCCTTCTCTTCACCTCCCTGCCCACTTGTTTCATCTTTTTGTCTTTTGCTAGTATTTGACTGAAACTGACAGGCTTACTTGAGGAAAACATTTTACATTTATCCTTAAGGGAAAAAAAACTTCCTCTTTTTAAAATAGATCAGTTAGACTATCCAATTTTTTCCCTTTGTTTACCATCAAATTTAAAGTAGTCAGGAATCCATATGGGAACACCTACACTTCATGAGATCACCACTCTGGCAACAGTTATGGACAGAATTTCTGCTATATACTGTAAGTCTTTTAACATAATTTTCTTTTCTGTGAAGAAAATCAAATAATATTAAGTTTGATGATGAAAACATGAGATGAATTGCTTTTTTGGCAAATATGCACGGCATACTTAGTAGTTTCATGGGTATGAGGCTGAATTAGGATTGGTATTGGTGGCAACTCTTCCTCACATTGCCAGTGAACCAGCCTTGGCAGTTAGCTTCCTTATCACAGTGCTTTTGTCTTTTAAAACCTGATCACTCATTTTTCAGGTGACTAAATCCTAAAACTTATGATCATAATATAAGTAGCACCAAATATTAACCTCCAGAAAACAAGTACATTTCAGCCCTGTCCTTTTCAATTCCCAGCTAGGATGCAGCAAAAAGATTAGTGTCTAATTTTTGTTTGTTTGTTTGTTTTGTGCAACCACACGAACTAAAAGGAATTTCGAACTTCAGGAACAACAGTATTTCTTCTTCCAAGGCTATTTGACAGCTAGGAATTACTAAAATTGAACATTATTTAAGACAGGTGCTTTTAACTGTACATATCTTGATTTTAGCTAAGTTATTCATGTGGATAGCAGCTATTCTGGATTTGATTTTTTACCTCTGGAAAAAAATTAAACTTTTAAAAAAATAACAAAAGAAAGGAAAATAAAAATCAAGGAAGAATTTATGCCATTACTCTAACCCATTTCCTATGATGTTCAAGTCATTGCTAACAAAGCCAGTGCTTTACACAAACTAATATGGGGGTGAACAAAATGTTGGGAAAACTTTTTAAGAATGAGTAACAAGCCTAAGGTCTGAGTGAAAAGTAGATCGAAGATTAATGACATGGAAAATTTATATAATCTGAATAAGTAATCTCAGCTACAGTATGTGAAAAGCTGACAACTTAAAACAGGTCCTGAATTCTACCATCTGTTCAAGTACATAGCAAGGAGTATACCTGACTCATTCTCCAGAGCACCTGATCTGTTCTCCAGCACCTACATTTAAAGTGAGGTGTGGACCTCCTTTCATTTATTAGAGTTTCAGGATCTAGAAGGAACGCAAAGTAAAAGACGAAAGAACTGATTTTAAAATGGAAAATACATACACAGAAGGAAGGTTAGTTGTGTGCTTTACAGCAGGATCTGGGGCAGTGTAAATCTGAATTTTCTTTCCATTACCATCTTTGCCACTGCATTTAGCCCATTTCCTATGTGTAAAATGGGGAAAATTAATCTATTTTTTCATTATCTTTTGTCTATTTGAATTGGAAATCTTTGAAATGGAAATTGGATTGTGTCCTCACAGTTTCCACAGGACCCTTGTTTCATTTGAAGTTTCCGGAACGGGACTTCTGTGTGAGTAAAAGCAATAATAAAAACAAAATTAAAAAAAAACTATTTTCTGAGCATACACCCAGGAATTAAATTGGTGAGAAGAATTATTTTGTGATTTATTAAAAAGAAAATATTTTCCTAAACCTTCTTTCTTCAGTTATTGAACAAACTTTGAAAACCAGAAAATACGTTCATCTAGATTGATCATCAATAAAGCAAATACAAACATGCTTGGTAAACTATTGCCATGTAAACTTATGCTAATAGAATTATATCCTCAGTAGATAATACATTAGGTCAATAAACAGAAGGATCAGGTAAACTTGCATTAATAATAACAATAAAAGAGTCAGGTCAACCACATTATACCCTTAACTTTGCCTGACTCTGCAGTGTTGAAGGAGTGACTTCTGCAGCATGTTCAGGATAAGGTCAAGGAAGTGAGAGGTTAATTTCAGAAAACGATAGTCCTCCTAGTCAATCATGACCTTGTCATTCATAAGAGTAAGGCAGTTTTAACAGGTCTTCTGTTTACATACGTAGGAAAAAATAAGTTGTATCTCAGCTAGGGACGTCCCAGCCTAAGGCTTTTAAGATCCAAAAGCTGCCCTATTCCTACCTTCAACTAAGTTCAAAGGTTTCAGGACTCCTAGCATAACTATATTGCGGGCTGCTTGAGCACAACTGTTTTACAGTTTGCGTGATGACACAAGCATGTGTTTAATCTTGCAGCAGTAGACAGGTATGCATTCACCTGAGTGGAAGTTGTCTCAGTGAATCCAAAAGCATTCATTCAGGGTTTTAACTGAAGATCTTAAACTCATTTAGCTGAAGTTTTGAGACAAAGAATATGTTTGCTATTTACATTCCTGACTCAGTGATTTGGTCCAGTTTTTGTTTTCATAAAATATATTTTAAAGTTATTCCCAAAATATTTGTAAAAACCCAACCAAACATTACTGTGTATTTTGATGAAGCCTCACATGTGTGGCAAACAATGATAGACTGTCACAAATTAGTTACCAGGTTTTTCATAGATGTAGTCTGGCAAGTATAGTTACAACAGCTGTAATTAATTTTCCAAGATAATGAGGTAACTTAGGTTTCAGAAAAAAAAATCATTTATTTGGAATAATGCATCAAATCTTTAAAAAATAACCTTGAGTTTTCCTGTGTGACAACTTTGTCCTGGAGTTGCTTTTTAAATGGAGCTAGGTTTGTCCTAAATTACTCCTTGCATGAAACATTCTATGATTTCCCCTCTAATTTGTAAGATAATAACAAGGGTGGTTAATTAGTGCTTTCTAGCGTGAGTATGAAATGTTGAAAAGCTGCTTGTTTCATATGCAAAACAACATACATTAGGATTGCTGTATTTGATAGTCTTAGCAGTCTTACAACAACAGTGTAATGAAGAGCTTTGCTTAGGGTAGAGTCAGAAAAGACAAAGCTGCCAAGCAGCATCTCAGTTTTCTGAGTCCAAAGGAATTTAGACATGGTTGAAAGTCCCTTTTTCTATAACATAAAAATAGCATTTACTGAGATAATTCTACCTGTTCAATCTGCTAATACTGTACTTATCTCTCTTTTGAGAACATAGGTCTATTAACATATTTTTTTTTATATGTTACAGTATATATCACTGTTCCTTTTTTGCAAACCACTGAAGTTGTATGGTCTTCCAGTAGCTGACAAAACTGACAGTACATGGGCTTTTGAACAAGGAAGAAGGTCCCCTTCTCGCTGAGTGCCTGTTGGGAAAGCATTCCCCATGCTGGCCTTGGGCAGCCTTCAGAGGTGGTCAGAACAGACTCTAAATGAAGTTTCAGGTTTGTTACCGTAATGCCAGGGGACAAGCATGCAGTCTCATCTCTGACAACCTCATTTCATTGCATAAATTATTCATTTTGCAGGATTTGACATGTGAATCTGTATTTAGAAAGGTAATGAAATACTGTCTGTGTTAGTAGCAGAGATGACAGTCCTGACCATTCCCACTGACAGAACAAAGTTCTCCAACATAGGACTTAGCTGCAGTAGCAAGCACTAGGAAACATCTGTAAAGCCCATCAGAGAGCAGAGGAAAATCAGCATGAGAACATCTATTTTCTCATCCATGCCTGTGTGATTGGATTTGATATCTTTCACAACTCATTTTTCTCTCCAGTGGATGGAATAACCTTTTACTCTGTTCTGGAAAAAATATGATTCCATAGCTAATCTTTCCTGTAAGCCTTTAAACTGTATCATTAGTTACGCAAAGGAATTAGCTGCTCTGCTTTGCTTCTTTCCAAGGAAAAGAATGCTTACCGTCTTTCTTGGGATGTTGGGAAGGTGACAAGAACCTGTTGAGAACTTTCCGAGGCATAATAAGGCCTCCTGACCTGCAACACATACTTTAGGGTGAGGCAAGTAGCTTTCTGTAATGTGCTGAATAACACTGATTATACAGTCAGATCAAGCTGCATTGGTTAGGATAGACAAATAACCTTTAGGTGTTTCTGGAGAAGAACAAGGAATGGGGTACCACATAGTGGTCTTGTTTGGTTTTATTTTTCTTCCGGGAAGTGATGCTCCAGAGAATGCCAGATACTTCACCTGCAGATGGCTCCTGAGTACCCTCCACTGGGAAGTTCCCAGTTTGCCAGAAAGCAGCACTAGGATTGAACTAGGTGATCATTGTAGGTCCCTTCCAGCTGCACTGTTCTATTTTATTCTAGGAGACAGGGCAGTGTCATCTGCCAGGGATGAAGTGGGGATTGTGACCTGGAAATGCATTAGTTGCATTGGTAAAACTTGTGAAGGAAAAGGTTTGGGACTTGCTCCTGAATTAAAAAAAAAAAAATAAAAAAAACACAAAAGGGTTGCTGAGCAAAGATACTGATTTTGAAAAGTTAGGATTTAATTTTTTTTAATTTGACAGTTTCTTTAGATTTCAAGCAATTTAATTTTTTTTCGTTTAGCTTTTCTTCTACCTCCCTATCTTCCCCATTTCATTCTTTAAGTTATTTCTTAAAAAAGAAACTCTGCTCGGTGGTATGCAGTGGCTGATAGAGCTGACCAAGTTATGGAGTTCCAAACCTTGCATATATGACTTAGCGGATGGCTCTTTGGTCTCTGTGTCACTATTGTTTCCTTAGCCACCTGGAGATCAGCCCACCTATTCCCACAGCTAGGAAAGGAAGGAAATCCACGAAGTGCTTAATGTTCCTAATCATGTCTTTCAAAAACCAGCATTTTTTTACTATATTTTTTCCCCTCACTCAGTTGTTACCTGTAGAAGACAACAGACTAGTTATTGCTAGAAGTGATGCTGCCACAGCCCTAATGCTACAAGAGGAGTCATCCATACTCTCTAAGCTGGAAAAGCACTCTCTGCATGAATGCATAAACACTCATTTTGTGTTTTGCTCTTTTGTTTCACTTGCAAAAGCTGGAGAAAGCCAATTTGTATGCTTTTAATTTGCCCTAACAAGTTATGACATTTAATCTCATGTTTCTCTCAGTACAATGCATTGTTTTGTAGCACATGCATCATGAAGTATTCCAGCAATAGTTATAAAAGCAAAGTGATGTCATTGACAACTCTGACAAAAGGGACCTTCGTCCAGCCTTGAACAGTGAAGGATGCCTTCACAAAATCTGGAAGTGCCTAAGGTGCAGAGACTGAAGGCAATCATGTACAGAGAACTGACTAATCAGAAAACTGGACTAATACCGCTTCTCAAAGTCTCTGAACTGTTTTCCTGTTTGGCAAAAACATTAAACCATTAAACTTCATCTTGCATATTTCTGTAATGCTTTTTTGAAAGGCCACTTTGAAGTTATACTTTGGGGTCCGACGAATTGCACGCAGTCTGTAATTCCCTGGTGCCCAACACAGTCTCTCTGAAATTACCCACACAGACACCTTATGCATTTATGCTAACTTCAGAGCCATCGGACTGAAGTTCAGCCATCAACAAAATATATGCAAATGATAGAATATTAATGCCCAGCCTAAAGTACATATTGCTTTGATCTTTGCCGCTGCCGTTATTTCATAAGTCTCCTAGAAACTGTTCAAGTGCACTAGTGTCTTTCTGGGCAGTTTCATTTCCTGCCGGCAAATCCCTTGATATTTCATCAGCCTCTGGATTTTCATTTTGTAGTGTACTTATCCAGAGACGCCTAGCCTCTATGAATGCATAACTGCATTGCTTGCACTATAACTGAATATACTTTCACATGTTTTGCATTATCGTCTGAAAATACCCTATGTTATTTGTTTTGGGGAATTCCTATAACTCTAAATGACCATTTGCTGAAAGCAAAGTATTGGTCCTTATTTTCACAGAATCACAGAGTTTTCCAGAAACTTTACATAAAACACAATGTAAACATTTGTTTTAAAAATCAACAAGCTGCTCCAAACATGCAAAATAATATTTGCAGTAGCACAAGTAAATCCATTTCCTTAATCTCAGTTTGAAATCAGTTTCATCCTTCATGGTTTTCACCACTGCTAAACCTACCAAATGAAAGTAGAGCATGTCAAAAGCCCAGCTTCCACCGTGGACCCTTGTCAAGTTGCAGCTAATGCAGCAGACCTAAACAAGCAATTCTGAATCAAGATTAGGTACATGAAATGCTTGTAGGCAGACCAGTCTTCAGAATGCTGAATCACTGTGACAGTCAAAGAAGATTGAAATAAAAGTAGCTAAAATGTGGTATAGAAAATCCACAGGATTATATCAAGTAGATGATGTGGGAATCAATAGATGCTGCTATCTGACTGCCAAATATTTCAAAAGGAATATTTCATAAGAACTATTTAGTCATATTGAAAATAGTTTTTGTTTATTCTTAAGGAAAAGTTACTTGCAAAAAGAAGGGGAGGGAGCTGTAACTCCCTAAACCCACTTAAAGACCATATATTAATTTGCATTAAATATATAAAAATCTAAAATATCTTTAATATGTTGCATGGTTTTTGAATGCTGAGCTCTTTTAAAATCGCTTTCAAGATTTAATAATTCTTTATGCCTTTAAAGTGCTCTTATGACGAATATACTTCAGCTTCCTTAAAGGAGGTAACAACAGCTGCTTATAAAATACTTTTTGTGAAGGTTTAGGTATTATATACTTAATGTCAATAACATGTTATTGTACATAGGTTAAGAGAAAGTGCTTAGCGTAAAGACATGGAAGTCTCAAAGATTTCTGGTTCTTGGTGTAATTAACTGTGTTGGACATGATGAGATTTTAACTACACCGAAAGGGAGCCCTTCATCTGGACTTGGAAGGCAGATAAGGCATGAAAGCTGTGTACTGTGTGATTCCCATTGCTATTTTTTTTCTAAAAGAACCTTATTCAAGGATCCCAGAAAGATAGATTCTTACTGTATTTGACAACTACTGTTTTCTCCTTTCTAACTAACATTACCTTAATATTAGTTAAGCTGCTCTCTTCCACAGGCAACACTCCCAAAGTTTAAGATTTCTACTCTGCCTACTTATGTCCTCGTTTTGTTAAGTTCCTCAAGAAATGGACACAGCCAAACCTCAAAGGCGACTAAGGCAGCAACAAGTGTCAATCGTAGCTCATGAGAAACCCACAACCTGGATTCATGACAGGGAAATTGCTTCACCACTGGGACAGCACTGAATCTTTCTGACTGAAGCTGAGTGTTGCGTAGCCATGGCCTGCATCACTCAGTAAGTGAACCAGGCTAGCAGCTTTACTTGCTTTATGCATCTTAAAACTGACCAGCACAGAAATAACTGTCTACTGCCTGAATGGCATGGACCTTCACAAAGAAATAAAAATGCAAATGTCAGTTTCAGTATGCAGAAGTATCCACAGCACCACGGTAAGTGGCAAATGGACATTCTGTGTCTGTCAGCTGTAGTGAATGATAAATCACATACATGAAAAAAAAAAACTTTGAATGCAGCAAATTGTCTTTGGGCAAGGTGCAGGTTCCTGCTACAATTGTGCTGGGACAACGGTCCAGGTGATTTGCACAAAGGCAAACGGGTTTCTGGTTTCTGGGTGTGGAGTTTAGGCCATCTGCTCCTTCCTTTGTAGCACATGGAGTACATCTAGGCTCTATGAAAAGCTGGACTTCCTGCTGCATATCCCTCCACAAGCATCACGAGTACATCCATTTTCCCCAGGTAAGAGGTAGTAAAGAGTTAAAGAAAAATGGGCTCACTCTCTAACCACATCATAATATCTGGAACCAGACACTGGCAATAAGTACTGAGATCCTGGTAATAATTAAGGATATATAAACATAATTTCTGCATTTCAGTGATACACATCCTACCTTAATCCATGATCCATTTTGAATTGTGAGAAACAACATAAAAAGTGTGGAAAGTAATTTTCCACATTTCTGGAGAATCAGTGTTTCTGTAGGTGAGTCACTGTTGCTTGTAAGTAGCCTGGAACAACTCCATAGCTATTATGGCGTAAAGTAATATCTGATCTGGATTTTAAACCACCTCCTCAATATGAAATCTTGTTTTGTAGCAGCAACACCATTTCAGCTGCAGCTGAGAAGCAAAGTCTGGGATAAAGTCTTATAGTGAAAGTTAACATTAACTAAAGTTTAACAGAAGTCAGGTAATTTGAGGTGAGCTGGTAATATTTACACTTCTGGATTTGTAGGCCAAAGACAGGTGAATTTTTTATTTGTCTGAAAGCTTATTTTAACTGGTAAAACTCAGGAAAAAAAAAGTAATGTCATTTCTGAGATTGATTTATTTAGGAAGTCTCATAGAAGATCTGTATGAACTAGTAAGCTGATATATTGCAACTCAGTAGAAAGTGAAAACATTGTAACATCGTGTGAGAGCTTAACACAGTAAGTATTTGCTCACATCTGTCAAAGGCATTTTAGTTTGTCTTATTACTTGCATACATAACCAGGCTTCTTCTGTACTGTAATAATCACAAAAGGAACACACTGCTCTTATTGCCAAGTGAATCTGTAACGTATTTGTAGTTACTACCTACCAACTAATCATTCAGAAGCTATTGTACAGAAAGAACTTGCTCTTTTTTATTAAAACCACTTACAGAATCATGGACAAGAATGACACTACTTTGAACACCCCACCCCACTACCCCACCTGGAAAAAAAAGACTTTTGGTCTCTCAGAAAGTGTCTGGTCTCTCCTTCAGCAACTGCTTGTCATATTGTCAAACCAAAAGTAGACACAGAGGTACCAAACTAATTAATTAAAAAGAAACACCTCTTGCATATACAATTTTTTAAAAATACATATTGGTAAGTTAAGGTTTGTAGTCCACCTCCAGAACATCATATTCTGAGCTATTACCACATACATTGAACATCCAGTGTCATGCAATTTATTGCATCATGAACCCAGAAGTTACTACAGGGACAGGGATGAGTGGTGGTAAACTGGCAGCAGCACTATAGAGATGGCTGAGTGCGAAGCAGAAAAAAAATGCATTGAACTGTTTGGACCTAGATAAAGTACTTGCATTGAAAAACAACTTTTTATTTTCAATAACTTACTAAGACCTCCTTGCTTCACTGCCAGGATTGACTGACATGTTTTGCTAGGATTTGCAAATACAGTTGTTCTTGCAAGACTTCCCAATAGAATCTACACACCAGCTAAGTGCCATTAGTTTGCCCACATTACTCACAGCAATTACCCAAAAGAAACTATGTGCATGTGGTGTGATTCTTCTTTGCACTGTGAACTGAAGTAACTTTGCCAGTAGCACCTATATATATAGAACTTGAAGCACTTCTGCTTGGACTTCCCAGCTGAGTATTTATAAAGTGTCATTGGTACTTGAGAGTTTTCCATGCGATCTCACAACCAGGAAACCAGGAGCCTGAACTTAAGCCAGAGGTAAGATTCTGAGGACACCTTTAAGATCTAGTTCAATGTTTGGAAAACACATATAGAGGTCTTTGCTATGCCACAGATTTCCTATGAGCCTACCAACTCTCTTTTGCTGTTTCTTTAATGTAGGTAGAATAAGATCAAAGAACAACTTTATTCAATGGTCTTCTAATTCTTCATAGCATTTTAAACAAGATCCTTGGCAAGGTTTGCCAATCGCATGTTTATAAGCATATGCCAGGGACTATTAATAATAAGCAGAATGGATTATTCCAAATCCATTTTAGTCTTTTTCACCTTGTGCCGTCCTGCATTATTAATCTGAAATGCTTTGTATTCCTCTTTGTGCCTTCAAGAATGCAACACGTACTCATTCTATACCCCCCGAAGGGCTGTTTTGTGGCCTCACACTGTTTCAGACACTTTGAAAAAACACACAAAACCAATGATTAAATCTAACACTCATAATGTTACCAAGGCCTGTAAGACACAGAAAACTAGATTAAACTATAGTGCAGACACGGCTCTCCCACCACAGACAGAAAACAGTCCTTGATACTAACCTACTTAGAAATGTAGATTTAACCAATGCATTCCAGTTTCTTAAGTGTAATATGGGGATAAAATTTCCTAACCTCAGATTCTTTATGTGAAGACACAGTTATTTAGAATAATGAAATATGTCAATAGTATTTGTGCGTTCTTCTGTATCTAAGAATTAAGAATTCTGAAATTCAGTTAATGTCTTCCATAAATTCACTGATTCAGAAAATGTTCCTTTGCTGATTTATTTAGCAAGAATACTTGTGCATCATAATTACAAAAGGAGCATCTAATAGTTTATGCAAATCCATTCAAGTGCTCAGAGAACATTGACAACATTGACAAATACTATTCTGAAGCATTAACTCTGCTATAATACTTATACTGGAATATCTGAAGCTTTTTTCCAGAGTAAGTAGGTTTCTGGAAGTGTTTACCAGAATGGATGAGTGGGAGAATAATGAAGATTAACTGGGAAGCTGTTTTGAGCATGTCGGACACTGAAGAAAACTCTGAAATTAAAAGAAAGCCTGTGTAGACAGGATACTAAAGGATAAGCATCAAAATGAAGGTAGTGTGTTGCTATGGAGAGTTTTGAAAATGACAGAGGAGCTTGGGTTTAAAGCAAGAAAAATGAGTGAAGTAACATGTAGATTTAAGAGTAAATAGAAAAGAATGGTTTGAATGAACTAAAAAGGCGTATTTCATTAAATGTATTATTTGTGCACGATTTTGTAACAGAAATTGCCACAGTGAAAGCAGTTCTGCTAATTCACATTTATAAAGATAAAAATAATTTTATAGGAGAGGAAAAGCAAAGGATATCAAAGAATTTTATCAGGGTAAAAAAATATTTTGAATTTGGAATGTGATCTCTGGCAGTCTTGTTATTTTATAATTTAATTACATTATATTTATTTACTTTTCCTTAATATGAGCAATTTTTTTTATTCAATATCTATATGCAGAATATAATCTATATGTAAAAGTGACTCTACCTTTTTTGAATAGTTCTAAAAATGTATTTACGGGAAAAAAAAATCTGTCAGCGAAGGAGGCTGTGGAGCCTCCATCCTTGGAGATATTCAACACTTGACTGGACACATTTCTCAGCAATCTGCCATCGGATACCCTGCTTGAGCACTGGGGTTGGACTAGAAACCTCAAGGGGTGCCTGTCAATCTCACTGATTTTGGGATTCTAAGAAATGTAGAAAACAGGATAAAATATTTTATTAGACTCACATTTGGTAGGTTTCATATGTATGTTTTTTAACACATATAATATAAATAGATAGGGGAGAGGCACTCTAAGAATAAAACTGATTGTTATGATCTGAACAATTTAAAATTTGAAAGTTATAGATTTTTCTCCAAAAAGTCAGTTTTGCACACTTCACTTCTGAGGATTACTTATTCCTACAGTGCTACCCAAAAGATCATTAAAAATAATAATAAAAAAAAAAACCACACAAAAACGACCCAAAGAAGAAAAAATCCCCAGCCTAAAAGAACACTGTATTTTGAGCATAGAATCAATATTTCAAACTGATGAAATTTCTTTATATGTGTATATTAATTTAACATAGCTAGATCTGTTTGTGATGATGGTCATCTGGCAAAAGGCAGCACTGATGTGAGCTACTGTCTATATCTTAACATAGTAAAATTTACATTATACTACTTTTTGTGTACTTTGTTATTCCAAAATAATTTGCTTTAATTCTTAAGAAGGATATTGCACTCATTAATATGAGAAGCCCCTTCATTACTTTTAATTGTTGTTTTTAAGAGAACTGAAAGGAAACTTTCTCCTGCCTTTGGATACCTGTAGAATTAAGGAGACCATGATATTCTAACTCAGATCTTTCCCAAGGAAGAAGAGTGCTGCCACTGTGGAAACAACAGATGTTGCATGAGATACAAATTACTGTATGTGGAGAAAGAAGACAGGTTTTAATGTAATGTTTTTAGGTTCCTTTTGTTCACTCTGTTTCTTTTATAAATATATTCCCTGATATTTTTGCCGCTTTTTCTTAGAACTGAACAAAACTGTTGCTTACAAAGATCATTTTTCAAGACCACACTTGAGAGAGGAATTTATTTCTTTGCAAAGGTGAAAACTGCAATTAACAACTTTTTAATAAACTTTTGTTTTCTTTGAACTCTGCTGAATTTTTACAATAAAAGTTAGGGATTTCATTACAAGAAACAGTAAATCATAACTAAGTAAACTGATGTATAGCCAGGTATTCAGTGCATTTATATGAATGAATGTGAACTACAGTGGAAGAGAATGACACCGGCTGAAGAGCTGAAGGAGCAGGGTAATCCACAGAGGGAACCTCAGCAAGGGAGCAAGGACAGACCGGGAAATGAGGCAGAAAGGGCAGGAGTTATTCATAGTAAACTGGAATCAAGTTGCAAACATTGGATTAACTAAGTATGGAACTGGGGCAAGTCAGTCCAGAGGGTGGGGAAAACATTGTCATGCAGTACGGAAAAGGATTTTGTCTGTATTTCAAAAGACAGTGGTTATAAAGAAGAGATTACAAGGACTGTTTGCAGTAAAATATTCCTGTTAAGAGAAAAATACAGTTAGGAAAATTCTTATTCCTAGAAAGTCTTAAAAAGATTGAGCTTCAGAAAAACTTGCCAACGGGAGTAGCAGAGCCCTCAATTTTTTTTAATAAGATCTTAAGTTAGGTGAGTTAACAATGGTTCTGGAATTTGTCACAGAAGTTTTACACTGCTTTAGCTCAAATGTCCTTCAGCAGATAAAGAACAGTGATAACAATAACAGCACTGTCATTTCACATCCAGACCTGCAAGTGTGATAACAGAAATTCAGCTAAAAAAGGAACTCACCTTATTAAGCTGTAACATTTTCTATAAAGATTCAGATATATCAGTTCTGCCCTTAGTATTAGCTTGATCTAACTACAAACAGAAAGTGAGGAGTGAGGAATTTCTAATTTTCATTATCAGCTTTTCCTTTCCCACGTACAATCGATTAAGCCTTGTAGTTGGAGAGGAGCAAGATATGCAAGTTCTCTAACTAGCTTTGTCACAGACCAGGTGTAGGACCTTGGTAAATAGGCCATTTCTTCCCCTTTATTGCTGTTGCTGTGTTACGTTTGGCCTGTTTGACTACTGCTGCAGGAAAGATCTTATTAAGCATTCCATTTGCAAGAATAACTGTACAGTATTTTGCACTGTTGTATTATAAACTTTTGTTTTTACAGAAGTAGGAGTTGACCCTGATGTGGTCTGCTTGTTAGGGTATCTTCTGGGATGACCTACAACCACTGCAATTTTTGAGTAGCTTTTAGATATCTCCGAAGTGACTGGTATAACTTGCCTTGGAAATAACTGCACCAGCTAAAGAAATTACCATTTCCGACTACTTATTACTGTGTATCCCCAGAGATTATTTATCCAAACTTCTGCCATTTGTAAATTTATCAGTTGATTCTGAACTGTATTGAAGAGACAAACAGGGTTATTTTTCAAAAGTCAGTGAAGGTAAGTTGGACAATTAACTTTGCTTGAGTTGTATTGGGAAGCACACATCGGACCTGAGGTTTTGGTGTTGGCCATCTAGTGAAAAAAACATAAGCTTGTTAAGGTGGTACAGTTGTTAGATGGTATAGCCAGGTAAGGAAAAATTACTTCTACTGTAACAGTTGCTCATTTGATCCTATAAATTACACTGATCTTTCCTCATTCTCTTTAGGGTATCCTACTGAAGAGTAGATACTTAGGCTGTTTTCAGCCTCAGGCCACAAAGAATATACTAAATTGTGGCCACTGATACAGAGTGGCTCAGGAGGCCATTTCTTTTGTGAGTACAGTGCAGTATGAATATTATCCTGTGGTTGAAATGAAAATGACAACAACTAAAAAATTGTACTGTAATGGAAACAGGTGTAACCTCTTTATAAGAAATTCAGGAATATCTACACCACTAAGCACATTCCCCTCAAAGGTTCTGAAAACATTTTTATCTAGAGTAAGTTAATCTAAAGCAGCATTAATCTAACCATGTTGACATGACAGCATTTTGGATGCTCGTATTCTCCTTATACATTATAAGGAGAATAACCTTATTTCATGAGACAGAAAAGCCTCCTATTTCCTTCCACCTGCAGAAGGTTTATTCATTATGAATTTATAGTGTTATTTTATTATTTTCCTGAGAAAGAGATGAGTCTTGGGTTTTGCCCTGTACATAATGGTGTTTTTAGCAATTCTCTAAAAGGGAGAAATCAGAAAGGAATCTGTTTTCTACTCCAAAAGGCTTTACACTCACCATTTGGTCAATCCACATCTCAAATAGTGGAGCAGCAGAAATGCAGCTAATGTGGAAAATCTTGGCTATAAAGAAATTGAAGATGTCATAATTATAAAGAGCCTTCCAGTTCTGTACTGCAATATTTCTTCAAATACCTCTGGAATCTATACTTTTAAAAAAATAATCAGAGAATTGAATGTATTAGATAAGTGAGGAAAAAAAAGAAAATAGTAGGAAATAGTGTTCTGTAGATTTGAAATATTAAATTGCAAAATGGAGGAGTTTTAGTGATTCTGATGTTGGGACTGACATGGAATTAAAGACAAGGAAACTTCCTTAAATGAAATCAAGGAAGTTCAAAGCACTTCTGAAAAAGTAAACATGCATAGCTTAAGACTCAACATAATTCTTGTTACCATAAACAGCATGCATTTTTTTAATTAGAAAATAAACTTGGAGAGTTTCACAGATTTAAGTCAAAGGCAGTGCTATAAAGCAACAATTCAGAGAAACTTGTTGAGATTTCAAATGTGTGGATTTATTGATCACTTGTTAAAGAAATGAAACAGAAAATTTACATATTTACACAAAACTGAACAAAATTACACATTTATTTAGCAGCAAGAAAACTAGATCCATTGTAGCTTATAAAATGATAGGTATTCTTTTGCTAGTGTTAACACTTTAATTCAAGGTAGTGTACTGATTAGTGGAATAATTTAAATTCTTTGAAAATATATCAGTTGAGAAATAAATTACTTTTTTTATATATAAGTTGCCATTCTCTTTCTCCCCCCCACAAGAGATTTATGATTTATTCAAATTAATAAGGTTATCCTATAGGCATGCATTATTAACATCGTAGGTTCAGATACTGAAGTACTGTGTTTAACCATGATATCCACCATATTCACCCGGATGAAACATGTGTTGGCAAAATTAAGAGGTAAAAAGGGGAAAAGTCTTTCATTAGACTGTACCAAACTTCATTCAGCTTTCTTGTTGAAATGTCAGTTCCAAGACAAATAAGTAAATGAGATAAGTCGTAGCTCTTTTCTTTGTTTTGCAAGGGTCAGCAGTGGACCTAAAACAGGCTGTTCACTTGTGAAGCTGACTGCGTGCTGGTTTGGAAACTGTGCTGTTCTCACTCATCAGGGAATGGAATAAAGTTTCAGGCATTAAAGTACCTTTCCTAAGGCTTATTGGCATACAGTTCAACCCCCAAAACAATTCCTATGGGCTTTTCCAGGTTTATTTGCTAAGGAGAAGGCACACCACTCTTCTTCACCTTTCCTCCCCTTAACAGCCTGTCTAAGAGGTCAAAACAGTCACATTGAATGGCCCCACCTCTTGAAAGTAGTTTGGTTGTGAAAGCACAAGAATAGATTTCTTCCCCTTTTATAGGCATCTGTTGTTACTTGTAAATGTGTTTGACAAAGATGGCAGTCCCTGGCAGGGGATGGAGCTGGGAGATAAGTGATAGTTAAAAATGAAATATCTGTAAATCATCCTTTTGGGCCTATTATTGCAGGAAGAAGAGAAGAGAAAGCTTTGCCATACATAAGATTATTTAGTGGAAGTCATGAGGGAAGGGAATAGCTTTCTTCCCTTCCACACTGATTACCTAAAGGCTCAGATAGTTAGGATAACTTTGTATGCTTATGCAAATTAAACCTTCTTTAGAGGTTCATTCACCACTGATTTTTCATTTTAAAAGCTTCTCAACACTCTGCTGAGCATAGTAATTGATAGCAGCAAAGTCTGATGACAGAAGCTCCATCTTTTAATTATTTCTCAGGGCAGAACTTAGCAGATATGTGGATTTGGGAGTTTTTGTGTGTCTAAATTTTTTTATTTGAATTTTGTCATCTTTATGGTTTGTGTGAATCCTTTATGTTAGTGTAAGTCCTGCTAAAAATAATAAAAATAAAAGAAAAATATAAGTGTATATTTCCTAAACATATTATTTTCTGCTTTATCTTAAATATTTAATGTTCCATTTGACATATTAAAATATCATTATAACAACATGCAGTATAATTTTTATATACATGGCCCTTTGCAGATTGGTTATTTCTGTAGTAAGAGTGGCTGGAATCACATTGAGTGGGGTCTGGTTATTTTTGCTGGTTTACTTTTTATACTTTATTGAATACTTTCTACACTTTTCAGATTGCCAGGGGTAGGATTAAGTAAAGACTGTATCAGTTTTTGAATCATCTTCTAAGAACTGGTGTCAACATCTCACAATTATTATTGTGTCAGCCCAACAGAAGATATATATATATATATATATAATTTGAGATTTAAGAAACACCCCCTACCAAAAAAAAAATTATTCAGGAAAGTGGCAGGTGTACCTGCCCTGATAGATACTGGGGCTTTCCAATTGCTGAAGCAGAGCAGCCACTGATACTTTTTGCGCCCTTACTGTGGTGCCCTTGCTGTCTTGCTGTGCCTGCTGTCACAGTCACAGTCACTGGTAGACACAGCCCTCAGACAATAGGAAATGGGCATGACCAGCTATGATCACGACTCTGATTCAGCTGGGGTATAAAGAGGCTCCCACTGGGGGGCAAATGAGGTCGGTCTTCCTGGAGCAGCAGGTCTGCTGTTGGGGACTCTCCATTGGATCGGGATGCCACCCAAGGTAACCTCTCCAGGTTGAAATCCCTCACCTTATTGGATAAGTGATTACACATCTTGAGTCATCATTCTAAAGCTTAAGAATTCTTAAGTGGGTTGTGTAGTATTAATTCCCATTGGCATCCAGAACCTATGGTTTAAATATGTTAGTCAGAGCATCAAAGCACATCTGGTTAGAACGGACACAAATTGACGTGTTTTGGCTGCATTTCGTGATGCATTTTTCTGTCTCTGTATAGAAATATATGCCTTCTACTTTTTAATCCTCCACAGCAAATGAACCAGTAGTATCTATGATACAGACAGATGATCCGTGGAAAAGAACAAACCCCATCAATGGTGAGGAGTTAGCTGCCTTTCATTTTTCACTGTGGAATATTTGCTTAAAATGTAAAATGAGTCTGTTATTGAATAATTTAAGAAAGTATGTATATTTCTTTAACAGATACTTCCAATATGTAACAGGAAATTTCAACTTCTTGAAACCTATACAAAGGTGGGAGCAAAGATAACTTTGTAAGCAGTCCTGAACTACTTATCTTCTCACATAAGAGGTTACATTCTAATCCCAAGGTAAATGGTCTTATTTTACTGCATTTGAGGCAGATTTACACCAGTTTAACTGAGACAAGATCTCTCCATATGTGTTTATCTGAGAAAAAAAAAAGTCCTTTTTTTGTATTCATCCATCAAAACATCGATCTGCAGGAAAGATTGTGCTATAAAGTGAGGTAAGAAAACAGATCTGAACTTCTCTATCAGTCTTATTGCACATCATAGCAATTACTCTTGCTGTCAAGAGAAATAAATTTTGATATCCTTTGAGTTTAAATGTGTCAGATGTAGTCCTCCAAAACATAATACAAGCTGCAGATTCTAAAAAACAGAAAGTAGGCTGGAATTCTATTTGCAGCCACCAGTGGGATGTGTAGGGATCTGACTTGCAAGCTGGTCTTTCACAGGAAGCAAGGAAATGGCATAAATATGCCACACATCCCTGCAGAAAGATGGATCTCAAGTTGGGGTGAGAAAGTTTTGCATACTTTGGCCACATGCGCAAAACAAGCAGGCGTGACCACCTATTTGATATTTTCCACTGTCAGGACTTGCACAGCTGTTTATTAAAGATCGTTTTTTCCACACAGTTAACTCCCTCACTGGTTTAAGTGCCTCCACCTACTTCAGGCTTTATTTTATAATAAAGATTTTGTGAATCTGAGTTGATGGGCTTATGCCATTGGAAAACTACTAAATATTTCCACATTGAACCTCTCTTTTTTATCTTGGTGCTGTCCTTTTCGTCCAGAAAGGACAACATAAATGATAACATAGGTTAGTTAAGGCAGTAGAAATGCAATTCTTTCATCATTTTCTTCTACTTCCATTCATTTTTATTTTACCTTACTTTTGAGTTTCAACATAAAAAAAAAGAGAAGTGCGAAAAATTACACTGGTGGCCAAAACAGAGCATATTGAATGAAAAAGCAGATATCTTTTGCTAGTTACCAGGAGTTTTAGTCTTTCGCTTTCCTTCACTACAAGTGTGGATTCATTAGAGCTCTGTTTTCCAGCTTCTAAGTCAGGGATCTGCTTTAGCAGAGGCAAACAGCCCATGCTAAGAAGGTCTATCACACATTGGCCCATGATGGGAAGGTAGTGGCATCTGTCCCAAGTCTAGGGAGGAGTAAGGAAAGGATTCAGCAATGTGCAAAACATTGCCCTTATCCTTATTTGAAGCACATCCAGAGAAATACTGCTGACTTTCCACTTACGTTTGTTTTCAGTTCATTCAAACCAGTCTTCAAGTGAACCTAAAGTTGGCATGCAGCAGTGACAGGCCTTATAGTGATTGCTGTCACTAACTTATCACTGCAGTTTGGTTATGCTGCTTAACTTCTGCATTTATACTAAGTGGAAATAACCATACCTATCAAGCTTGGTGAAGTTTCTGAAGAAGAAATTTATTTTTGGTTGTCAGTTTGTTAGAAATTCTACTTAATAAAAATCTTTTTTTTTTAAAAAAAAAAGTTAAAGAACATAAGGTATGCTCTTTTAGCTCAAAAATTACTTGGAAAACCTCAGAGGATTCAAGTAGTACTTTGTGTCCATGCATAATATCCTCACCACCTCTGTTCTGCTTCCCACTTCTACTAACAGTGAAGTAGAATGAATAACATTCTCCAAAGAAAAATGACATTTTTCACCTGAGATGTGTAAATTACGTAGAATAAACAACAGAATATACAAAAAGGAAAAAAGAAAGCCAGCAAAGTAATGGGCAAATCCAAGCTCCACTTAAGTCAATGAAGTATTCATTCAGACCCTAATGATCTCATAAACATTATCTGTCTCCAGTTTGATGAAACACAGAGCAATGCTGTGTTTAGGTTTTAAAGAAAAGGACCTTTTCTTTTTAAACCATAATGTCAGCTGTACTATGATAGAAAAAGTAGTTTATATATCTTGCCTGTCTTAAAGCAATTTAAAACAAGATCTTAGGCATTTAGACATACATTTGAAAGGAAGTTAATATTTCTGATTTCCAGAAGTGTTTTGTAATCACAATCACTGAAGTATTCATTAAGCTTATAAAAGCTTTTGATGTCTTATTATTGTTAAGATATTAAGAAGTTGTTCTGAGAAGAAACAGTTCTGAAATTGTGCAGGAACATATAAAGAATGTTGCATGGGATAACAAGGATATAGTTGAAATTAGAACAGGGAGAAAACTATTCTAGTCTCCTATGTGTTTTTTGGTTGTATTGCTGTTTCACTAACATATGTCTCAAATCTGCAGTAAATATGCTTAGCATCTTGGTAAACATGATGTTGATTAAGATCCTTAATTCAGTATACTTATTACATATATCTGCAGTATCAGAAATTTACAATTAAGATCAGGTTACTCTATTTTTTGATGGGTTTCAGATTGTCTTCATCGTGCTTCTAATGCATTTTTCCAGTTAAATATAGTTATTAATATTTCCTCAAAAAACTAAAAGAAAAAGCTATCTGAAACACTGAGAGACCAAACTGGGGCACAAACAACTCAATTAACAGTTTGTTAGTTGCATGTCCTTTTTTTTTCTTGATAATCTTAACTTGTATGCAGCACTGATTCTTTTCTTTGCCCCCAGGAAAAAAAAAGGAGCAGAGATGTGGGAGGGCAGAGCAGAGTATATAACTGTACAACATGGACAGCAGAAAGCAAGAAGTTGAACAGGAGTTTCAGCTCCCAAGATCAAGGCGTAGATGGCGGATGAAAAATCAGTTTAAATTAATGAAGAAATAAACCATTATTTCCCTTCTATAGTCCTGTACTGGTTTTGGCTGGGATAGACTTCATTTTCTTCACAGTAGCTTGTACTGTGCTATGCTTTTTATTTGTGACTCCCTGCAGGGAATGAACAAGTGCCTGTGTGGGGCTCAGCTGCCTACCAGAGTTAAAACACAACAATTCCCAAAATAGCACAGTGATTTCTTTTTTATTTTCTTTCCTTTTTTTTTTTTAACTTTCTGCAAAGCAGAGGTTAACTAGTTCGAAGGGGAAATCTTGCTGCAGTTAATTGTTGCTCTCTTAGATCTCAAATACCAAATATGTAATGAATGGTTAGTCCAGGAAAGGGGTGAAGAAAACAGGCTTGTTTGCTAGGCATGCAGAATTTAAAATGATTACTAGACCCTTCTTCAGTCAGCACAACTAATCTATGCATTAAACCCAGAGCTCTGTCTCCTCATTTAGGCTGCACCAGCAGCATTCAAATCAGTGAATACTAACTAAATGTACACCTGAGCTCCAAATTTGGAAGGCAGTTGGGACACAGACACCTAGCAACGTGTCCAGCAGGCTCACAGTAATATTTCTCGATCTTGCTGATCTAGAGATTAGGAACATTGTGCCAAGAAAGAAGGCTGGTGGTTAGGATACTGGTGCTTAGAACTGTTTCATTCCCTCTGCACTGAAGACCTGGAAAAGAAAATAGCTTGGAAGAGACAGATGCATGGCATAGTTTACGTTCTGTTCTATTTTTCTTCTGGTGAAATGAACATTATGGTGTCACAAGTGCAGAGAGATTTTGTTCCTAAATTTCAGAAGGAAAAGGGAGCAGAGCTGAGCTATATTCTCCTAAAAAGCCTGGTCCTTCATACATATATCCCACTTCCCAGTTAAGTCCATAATAGCTTCTAGTGATAGATGTGACTACAGTCACAAAGTGGTGTCTAAGCCTGCCATAACATACCTTTCTTTTCAAAAGGACATACTGCCTTGAGCTCAGTCCCAGCTTAAACATATGTTTCAACCACAGTATGAGCCAGGGGAATGTGCCTCCTCCTTGGTGAAAGCAGAGAAAATGTGGTTCTGCTCGCAGAAGACTCATCTGGTATCACTGGGTAAGGCCAACCTCTATATTTCAACTGGAATGAGGTCATACCTGCTACAGCAATTTCAGCACAGCCTGGCAGCTGGCAAAGTAGAAGTAGCAAATCTATTTGCTTCTCCTAGTTTGCCTTAGCCTGCTGTAACTGTTTGGATTCTCCCAAAGCGAAAACATTAAGAGGCGTTACTGAAGTCTGTCACGTGCAGCATTCATGTTGCCTATGCATGAGGTAAAAGTATTTGATCCATAACACTTGGAAAATTCTCCTTTGTCTTGTAGTAAAATGGGACTTGCAAGTTTGGATAGGGCCCAGAATTTTGCTGGGTTCATTATAAACAGAGAATTAAGCCTAACTCTGCCTCAGAGTATATCCTGAATAAATCATGCATTACTCTGTTGACTGGAGAATTAAGTATAACAAGACATAACAAAAAGTTGCAGATTAAGCAATACCAAACAATTTTCAGAGGGCATGTTCACCATAAGTTTAACCTCAAGGACTACTGGGAAAACCTCTTTCCCATGAAAGCAGCCAGGCAGCAGGGCCAGGCCCAGGGAGATGGTGCCAAGGTTTCCAGCCTCCAGGGGGTGAAGCCCTGAGCAATGTGGTCTGACCACACAGCTGAGCCTGCTCTGGGCAGTGGGTCAGACTAGACACCTCCTGAGTCTGCGGAGCCCAAATTGTCCTGTGGTGCTATAGCCCTGCAGGATTCTGTAATTCTGTGAAGACCTGTTTGCCTCACCATATCGAACAAAAATCCATCCCACATTAAATATATCAGGTTGGTTTATCAATCAGTTCCCAACAGCATCAAAATGCAGTGCCCATGAAATCCTGTCTGCAAAGGCTGAATGTTGTGTTTTTGCTCACCTTTCTCGTCTGTGAACATGCAAGAATCTGGCATGAGGCATAGGTTTCATAAATATTTGTATGTAACTCCTCCTCTGACTGTCTGAGGGTATTAGTTTAAATTCTGCTTTCTGTAGACATTTATGAAACGATTTCCTGTACACTGAAATTAATTTTAGTTATTGATAATACTAAACCTGAAAAGGACACCTGAGTGGGACTGGTCACCACTGGATTTAGCTGACATTTTTTACATTATTGTTTTCCACTCTTAACAAACAATGACATATTTTTTATGATAAGAGAGACTGGTTTTACTATCATCTGCATTTTATGTACTAACTCTGAGTGTCTAGAGTTTTGCGTTTATTGTAACTTAAATTCCCCACTGGCTATTTTGTAATTCAAATTTTCAGAACTTGACCTTTCCAAGAGGCTTCTCATATAAAACTTTATCTCTAACAATGCAAGTCTTTGAACCTGAGATAGATGGAAAAGAGAAATTTTATTGTCTTGAAGCTCCTCCAAAAAATATTCTACTTATAAAAGTGTTTTAGACAAGTTTAAATAGCATTTTATGTAGAATATTTATATTCCCAAGTCTCAAACATATCTTTCAAGTAAATCATCCCAAACGATAACACAAGTTTTCATTAGTGTCTTTTACAACCAACATACTCAAATGGCCTGTATTCATCATCCCATTTTAAAGCATATTAATATTATGGAAAGCATTACTTATGGAATTATATTTTACAGAAAATTGTTTTAGAATATATTTCTACAACAGTTGCTTAGAAATTTTCTGCTGATAAAATTTAATGGAAAGGTAATTTTGCAAATTTGTAATAATGAACAGAAGAAATGTAAATTCTGAAATATTTCATTTGCCATTTAACAAAAAATCTTAGCAGAACTAAGACATACCATTTTATTCCAGTGTGACCCTGATGTTGCTAGGATATCACAGTTTGAACATTTTGAATAATTTGAGTCAACTGAATTACAAGTTTTAATCACTGAGTCACTGTGACAAAAAACTTCATGTATATAATGGAATACTGCATTTATTCCTGAATACTTATGGACATCTCCAACTTTAAACACAACTAGAAAAATACTGTCATATGTAACTCAGTATTTCCTCTTTGTGTTACGGTGATAACGCTGCCTTACAGAAGTTTTGGAAGGATGTAACTATTAGTTAACTACTAATGTTTAAGAGTCAATAGATAGGTAATGATTTTTGCAGGTCTGGATTTAGCTATTTTGTAGATTTTGTGCTTGTGAAGTATTTGGAATCATCGAAAGATAGATAGACCATATCTTACTGTGATTTAAATCAAGATCTGAGAATGTTTTATTCATTTCCTTTCTAAAAGCACACAGTGTAGTGTTTCTTAATATTGATATTCTCTGTGAATATATAGGAATAATGACTAAATTAATTTTATTAATTTTCCTTTGCTTCCTATTTAAAACACAGTGTCTGTTTGGCTTTTCTACCCTCTGAGAAGAAACAATCCCTTTCATTTTATGTACCTTTCTTCCCCTTCATATTGCAGCGTTTGTGATCAACTACAGCTCTCTTGTTACATAACAGAAGCCTGTGATGCCAGAGGAGAGTCCAATCCCTGAAGAGGGGAAATGGAGGGAGTCAACAATGTCAAGGAAACTGACATGACAAGGTCAGCTTGCCCTGTTGCTTTCCTGCTTATGAACATTTTCATGGCCATTTTTTCAGGAATTTTTTGCTTTTGTTCTGTTGTTATTGCATGTTTGCACAGGAAGCAAGCATTTGGATCATGCATGGAAAGACTCGGTCACATGGAAGAATACACTGATTGATGAAAACTTGGTCCCTTTTGAAACACTGTCTACCACCTAATGTGACAAAACTGCAACTCTGCAGCAGGACAATAAATACATTCCCAAGCTTGAATCAAGCAAGGTCTAAGTTTTAAATGGTCTGAATGCCCTTACCTCCTTCCACCTATTGCTGCTCCTTGAGTGATTGAAAGCCTCACTGCCTGTCACCTGAGCCTTTCCACCCCTGAATAAAGAGTAGAAGCAAGAAAGACTTTGGAATGTAACTACAGAGACAGAGGACATTTTGTGAACAGAAAAAAATAGCTGGAACCATCAATTAAATAATTATCTGTGAATTATTTTCTCATCTGCAGCCCAAAGCAATCTGTTCCTGCTGATAGTCCTGATGCTACCACATCTGTTAATCTAAGAACGGCTGCTCTGACATCTACATATCAGTGTCATTTATTAGTGATGGATTTTATTATGTTCCTCTTACAGACTCTTATTTATGATTTATTTCCAACACCAAGGACATAACTGGAAGAGAAGCTGAACTGATTTGGTAGAAACCTATGTGTTGGGCCTACAATCAGCGAAAATCTTCTGGTCCTGATACAGTGAAATATTAAACAGGTATTTTGTAGGCATCAGTAAAGCCTAGAAGCAATATCATTTCTATTCTAAGTTAGATGTCTCGTTTTCAGAGTTATAAATTTTGCTATTATTTCATGCATGTCATTTGAGTTAAAATATATCCAGTAAAACTTTTAAAATTTTTATAGCAAGATTGCCACAGAATTAGTCAAAAAGAGATTTCCCATAGAAAACTTCGACTCTAAGTCTTTGCTAAAAATCTTTGTTCCAAAAGAATTCAATTCACTGAGGGAAAATGTTATTAGAATAAAATATATTGATTTATGAAAGCTTTCTGGAGTCTTAAAGGTACCCAGAAGTTCATAATCTCATGTTTTATTTCTTCTCTCTACTTTTAGGATTTTCAGCTGAACTACACCTTTAATGATGAATCTCAGTTTCACCTACAGTGAGAATCATTTGCCTTATAGAAATGTTGAGGAAATTAAAACAAAAATTTTGGGCCAAAAAGTTTGCCTGATGTATGGCAACATTTTTACACAGCATACCTGTCATTTTGTACTCATTTGGGCCACAAAGATTAATAGAATCTTATGGGTTTGTGAAAATCATATATGACTTCCATTAAGTGGAAGGGTTTTCTATAACCAATATTATATAACTAATACAAACTTGGCCAATAAAAAACTGAAAATTCCATTGTAATTATATTACCATAATGAAGGAAGGTGTCATGAAAGGAATTGCTTTGATCAGTCAGAATCTTATATTGATGTATTTTTTCCAATAGGACAACAATGCTTACAAAGCCAATAGGTACATGTAACACAGTAAAATAGAAAATGTATGCTTTGCAGGAAGTGTTTGTAGTTTCCTTCAGCATTACGCCTGTGCTAGTTATGTCATCCTGCCTCTGCCATGTTTTCTTATAAAGAGTGAACAACTGCTTTCTTCTTCTTTTTAGCAAAGTTATTACTTTTAACCCTGACTTCTGATTAAGGAAGCCTGAAATTCTGTATGTTTTAGCATGACTCATTAGATATTTTTTAAATAAAGCTCAGAAATCTTAGTCTGATGCTCACTGGAGCAGGTAGCTGTGGTGATGAAGGAATTCCCATTGACTTTGACCATTGATTCCCTGAACCAACATCCATTCATTACCTAAAAAATTTTTAATATTTGAAGTTCTGTGAACCAAATGGTGTTTTATTGTGGCTTTTCAATTTTGGGTTTTCAAAACATCAATTTTATTTCAATATAAATGAGAACAAAACTCTGTGATCTTCATGAAGCTGCATTAAAGGTAAATAAAATAAAGGCTTCCCAAGTTCTAATTAGTACTATAGTTTGGTAATTTTTTCAGAGAAAAAAACTTAATGCATTTTTAAAAATGAGAGGTACTCTATAAAAGCTAAAGAGAAAAATGCTTCTATCATTCCCTGTTTTTTAAACCAATTAATTTTATTTTCCTTTGATATCTAATAATCTAATCAATTAGGGATTCTATGTTCCTTAGATATCTAATAATCTAAGAAGTGTATACATTGCAGAAATAACAGCACTTTCCTATTGACTGTATGAGAGAGAATGACCAGAAGGAAGCACTAAATCATCCTGCCCCACTGCTTAGCACTGATGAGACCACTCCTAATATGCTGTCCCAAGATGTGGCCTCCTGGTGCAGGACAGACTCTGATGTACAGCAGTGAGTTGAGTGGAAGGCCCCTACAACGGTCACTGCTGGAGCACAGGATGCACAAGGGGAAGCAGAAGGCACTGGGCTGGCTCAGGCTGGGGAAGAGTATGTAACTATATGGTTGGAGGGTGTAAGGAAGGTTGTGAGTGTGTGGAGTGGCTGCACCTACTCAGAAGTGCACAGTGGAAGGGTACAAAGCAATGGCCAACAGCTACAGGACAGGGAATTCTGTCTCAGAAATCTTTTCCACAAAGACAGTGACCAAACAAGGGCCCAGAACGAATGTGAGACATCCATCCTTGGAGGTGATCAAGTTTCAACTGGGAATGACACTGAGAAACCTGCTCTAGCTAGCCTTGCTTTGAGCAGCAGATTGGACCTGATGAAACCTAGAGGTCCTTTCCAACCTACCTAAGGCTGTGATTCAATGATTAGTAGCCAAGTCATGTGTACATTTTGCAGTTATTCTGCAAAATGTTGGTTTTTTTCTGTGTAGATGAGAAACAAGTGTAGCTCAATGTTTTTGTTTGTACATGGATTAAAATATTATACTAACAACAAAAGCATTCTTCTCTTGCCTGCCTATGCAACTGCCAGCTTGACTATTTACACCAGAAACTACTAGCTGAGTTTAAAGTATTAATCTGATTATTAGTGAGCAGTACCATTTCTTTCTCCAGCATAACCCAGTCTCTAGTGTAAAGGTTCACAGAGGTGCTAAGAACTTATTTGGAAGGTTAAGACTATGTCTTAGTAATTCAATACTGTTCTGCACTATGTCAGATATTCAGATATTAGAGGATAAACATATCACCTTACTGAGTATATAGGGCACACTAATTAGAGCAGGTTAACGCCTTCATCACTTCTTCTTTATACACTGGGAATTGGTTTTTCAGAAGTCAATGTTGTCTTTTCTCTCCTTATTAAAGGTTAAGACCCTACCAAATTATATGCCAAGATAGTTTTCGAGATCGTTCCCTACTGGAATAGCATTAACCTGCTGAAACTACACTTGTTAGAAGCAAAAACAATTTGATAGAATACTAAATACACTTTGAAGATAGCTAACTGAAAGAGATTCCTTCTTTTAACTATTTTCCCTGAAACAAATTCTCATTTTGAGGTAATTTTTTTGTCTGGGCTGTAGTAAATATCTATACCTTCGTATTTTGAGCCTCTGAGTTTTCCCTGTGATACTTTGCAAGCTTAACAACTTACAAAGATGTGCCTTTGATTTTTTAAAGGACTTCCTTAGTTGTTTCCCCAGGCACAGTTTTATCTCTGATGAAGTCAAGGAGAAAAAAAAAGGTTCTCCAAAATGACTGTATATAGCTCCTTTGAAACTAGGCGTGTGTCAAATCCCAAACCCAGAAACAGAATTCCTTATGGTAAAGTTCAAAACACTACCTTTCAGATCTTTTATTCTTCTTGCAGAAGCCAAGAAGCCAAGAGGCATATCCTAAAACCCCCAAAACCTATGACTCCTGACTTTAGACACATGGCTTTAACTTAATGATTACCTTTTTTCTGTTTATCATTCTAAAGCTACATCAAATGTCAGTCCAAGAAAAAGTGCTGAAGTTTTCTCATCCATATGAATGTACACCTAGATGTCCAGTCAGGTTAGCTGCAAGAGTGTACAGTTCTTCTGGGAATTGAACTGGTATATGTGTGCCTCCAGTATTTTCTTCTGCTGATTCAGATATGCACATATAGAGCTGAAAAACGTTTGCATATGGTACGCTGTAATTCATCTGAGGTCCATAATTATTTGTATTTAAGTGACTAAGTATTTCTGATGTTTGCATCAATGAGCTGACTGCATCTGTGCAAGAGAGCATTTTCCATCCTCTAGAACTTCTACAAGATATGGTTATAAACAGCCTGTTGTTTGAAGACCCTTGTGTAACAGGTGTCTAAGCTATTCACCTGTAGTCAGAGACTGCCAGGACAGGTCCTCTGAATGCAAGTTGCCTTTATATATGTCAAACCCTGAACAATGAGTCTCATTACTGTTTAGAACTGTCCTTTGTCAGTAAAATGTATCCTGCCTCTGAAAAGTGGCTTAACTGAAATCTTTATGTTCTCATAAGAAAATTATTTAACTCCTTTCAAAAAAATTTCCTTTAAAAAATAAACCCAATCTATAATAGACCCAGTGTTAATTTCATTACCTCGTATCACTGACAGTATCTTAAAAACTTGTGGATCAATACGTCCTATTTGGAAGATCTTTCCACTAGAAAGAGCTGCTTCATAAGAAACTGATTGCTTTGAAGTAATGAAAAAAACCCATACACTGTCATAGAGTTTCCATCTTTGTGTAAATATTCTATATTGTGCTGATTGCACAGAATTATTATGAAGAAAATCTGCATAATCAAGTTATTCTGCCAAAATAATGGCTAGAATTACTGAAAAATCTTGTTACTTGTTGACACAAGTCCTTGCTCCTCACTTCAGTGAACATGAATACAGTTTCATTCTCATTTACTTCTTGTTAAAATATGTTAGCTGGGAGGAAATTGCTTGTAGCAAGAAGTAAAAACAAAGACAGGCCTTGGAGGTGATGGAAAGGAGGTTATCCTAGGCTTACAGAATAAACTGTAGAATAAGTTCAGCTAGAAAATTGCTTAGAATCAGTAGTCTAAAAAACACATTTTATAAAATGCCCTTTTGCAAGGACGCAGAGGCTTTTCATACTTATATCTGTGACAGGTAGTGTCTGTTTTATATTTCTGAACCTTATTTCTGTGTTATAAACCTAAAAAAAAGTAGCGTCTGGATTATCTGAAACCTTCTGGAGGAAGGGAAACACTGTCCTTTCCCCAGAGAAAAACTGAGCCTGTGCATGGAAAGAAAGTTTTAAATGATGTGGGAGAAAAAGATTGGCACAATTACACTTGCAGAGTAAGGGAACTGCTCTCCAAGGTAAGCAGAGAAAATGGATGAGCAGGCAGCCAAACCACAGAAGCAGCAAACTTCATGGGAAGCAGAGGACACCATCCAGAGACTACAATAAGCCTAAAAAAAAGAACTAAAAACGAATATGGTAGAAGTGCAAGGACACAATGGATAATGCATAGCCCATTAAAACACATATTTTTGAAAAATTGTTGCTGTAAATTATTTTTCTCTTCAAGGACGTCACTATGAGAAGAAAACCTAGGCAGCTGTACCTCAAAATTCTGGTTTATGCCATGTCCAGTCACAGTGTCTAGTGTTTTTTCTAAGAGTTTCCTTGTTCGTTCAAGTTTATTTCTTTCCACTTTTATTAAAACAAAAAGTGAGAGATTAGAAACATTGGCGAAAGACAGATTGCTAACATTCTATAAAAGCATGGGGCAGCTCTGCTTCAGGGCACACATCAAAGCTGGTTTACATATCAGATACAAATATACATTGACTTAAAAATTAAGAACATCTGATCACAGCCAAACTGTTAATAAAAAGATACAACGAATGGTGCTCTGCAATGGTTGCACTCTTAAGAGCATCATAGTTGGAAAGTCATCCAGCTCTTACAGTGTAGAACTTACTACACTGTAAATTGTAAGTGAATTATTCATAGACGTGTGTCATCTTTTCTTCCACTCCATTCTCCCCATTCTCGAGTACCTCAGGACAAACACTTCCCTCAAGGAGGACAGGTTTTTTTCCAGAGGAGTGAAGTATCTTCATGTTTCTTCTTCACCAGGATGAACTCAGTAAATCTCCCTGACCGAAAATATAATTCAGAAACATCTGAATCCATTGTAAAAATCAGCAGAATAAATTCTTATTGTTATAGGAATGCCCAATGCAACTAAGATGATCTAGGAGATCCTTAGGAGACTGAAGTCTGATTTTGTGCTAAGTTCACTAGGTAGAGGAAGAGTTTGTTATTTCTCCTTAAAGAGAACTTCAAAGTGACCTTAGGTCATTTCCAGATGAAAACAGACCTCTACTGACTAAATACTGTTTGACTGAAGAAGGGGTTAGAAGAACATGTTCTACTGTGTTCTGAAGAATTTTATGCTTCATTCCTTTATGACTGAAAGGTAGATGGTGCATGTGAGTGTGCTATCTGCCAACAAGTAAACTTGCACTTCTTAACAATTTTATTGTGGTACTTGGAATAATTCCTTCAGTACAAGCAGAAACCACAGCTATCATTTATAAGCTGTAGATCTAATAAATACTTAATTATTTCTGCAAACCTTGCCTTATATGCTGTGCATAAACATTTTCAAATATGACCTCTATTCCTCATTAAAAAAAAAAAATCTTAAAAATCCCATAAGTTTACCCAGAAAAATCTGAATCTGAATTGCTAAATGTTGATGATAAGGGCATCCTTGTACTGGACTCTAAGGGAGTCTAGTCAGCCATACTGCTGTGCCACAATGCACTACAGTTCTTCACAGCTATTCCACACTTCTCTCTCCAGTCATCTTTGGATTAGCTTTAACACATGCCTTACATTTTTCACCAAAAATAATTAGCAACTGCTGCCTGATTAATGTTTTTAACTATTTCCCATCAAACAGTAAGGTTTTAAGGCAAATATTTAGCTGTCTCAAAGATAAGAACACATTATGCATTGATTTATGGGTCACAGCTAAGCTCTTTATGCTGTGATAAAACACTTTTTTTTTTTCAGACTTGACAAGAATAATGGGTCACATTGTGCCATCTGTCTTTTAAGGGTACCTCCCTACTAATCTCACGTTCTGCTTTCAAAACAGATGGCACAATATGGTCCACTGTGCATTTTTTACATAATGGTGTAATATTAGTGTTGCTTTAACTGTTTGTTCTTTTTTTTTTTTCAGCTTGAAGTGTTTGTAGTATTGTAGTATTGTCAGTGATGTACTAGGTAATTATTTTTTCACATAGGAACCTAGTTGTTTCTGATTTGTTTTGGGGTCACTTTTAAATAGTCTTTTGCAGAAGTTAATATTCCACCAACTTGAACTTTCAGCTTCTTTCAGAACAGCTCGGCTGTATTTTCTTCCTCTTTCATTTATATACATATAGTATTGTCATCTTGACCCAAGCTGCCAAGCAGGCCTGGGGCTAGGGCATTTAAAATACACAGTAGATACATTCATTGAGTTAAGAGGTCTCTCTAGTAATCCACTTTATTTATTTATTCATGCCTAACATTGCATTATTTTCATCGCTAAATATTTCTGTGATTATTGAAGTGATGAAGCACTGATCTTGGATATAAATAGTTTTCCCACTTTTGCACAGTTTTAGCAGGAGAATAAAGAATTTAAGACCCATTTTCTTCAGCATTTCCATACTAAATATATTAGGTTCCTTGTAAAAATCATGAATGAAGGGGGCTAATGGAAGGTGTTAGTCATTTATATTTTAGCACTAATTAATACAAAGCAGCGGCAATATATGCACAGAGCAAAGGTAGGTCTCCTCTAAAACACTCAGTGTAGCTTACTGCTCTGAATTTTCTCACAAACAACTATCTGTGTTAATCTTCTTGTCACCTAAATACTGACTTTTCTCTGTTATGTAAAACTGACTGTTATTACAGTATATTGGTAGCAGATGTGTTTATTTAAGAACAGGACACCAAAAGGATTCTTCTTTCCTAAATGAGGAGTAAAATATTCAGAACCCCAGCCTCAGTCAGACGCACACGTTTTTTTCTTCATCCTCCCTCCTCAGGGTCTTATGCAGTGGCTGGGGTGTCTGGCCCAGATGCTTTGGGAACTGCAATACAAGACCCCACACAAACTCACTGCAGAAAGAGTTCAAACCAAGGTTTTCCAAATGCCAAGTAAAAGTTCACAGAAAACCAGATTTCCAGGGTACAGCAAAGCAGTTTCCTACCAGCTTCACTTTCAACTATAGGTAGCAGAAATAATTTTCTTGTGCAAAATACTCACAGTGGTAGCAATAAAGTAACTTTTTTTATGGAAAGTAATGTGGTTTTTTACAGCAGACTGAGCAATTTTCCAGCCAAGAACCAATAGGCTTAATAATACTATACTCTAAATGGTATTTGTAGCATCTGTGATTATTTTTATAAAGGTTGCAAAGTAATTTAGAACATAAAGTTTAAAGATTCTTCCATCTGTGAGGAAGAAAAGATTGAAAAAAGGAGCTATTATCTCCTGTATTTCAGTAGCAGCTGAAGTACTAAGATTCTAATTGTTAGCTCACAGTCATTTATTTTACAGACGACTTTCAAAAGTATCTTTTATCTTCCTACAGTTTCATTAAGTTAATTCTACACGTTGGCATGAGATTAGTTCAGTCTTCAGTTGGAAGTGAGACATTTCTGAGGAAGGTCAAATGTCACCAGGTGTAGTGTCAGAAAGAGAATGATAAAGACTGTTCTAAGATAGCATTTGGTCAGAAATCTTGTCATCAATTTTGAATGACATTTCTACCAGGAACACTGCAAATCACATTGATTCCCTTGCTGAGAGTCCTATTGACTTAGTTTGTTGCAGTCTGCTCAGGCTGGTGTGCACTGAAGCATATTTGAAAGGCCCTTCATCTCAGCTACAATATATTATTTAAAAATGTCAAGCCTGTTTTGCTGTTGCTGGAAAATAAATGATTCTATCTGAGCTCCTAACATGTACACAGAATCTTCTCTCACTAATTTTCTTAAATTATGTATTTCATTGCTGTCTGCTGCAGAAATATGATGACTGCACCATTTTCTTCTAGCGCAGTATTTCCATATCCACCTTCCCTTTTTAGCTTTAAAATGCATTCATCTTTTGGTCCACTTTTGGTAGGGATATATTTGGTTTATATTTGGCAGTGATTTTGGATGTATTTTTCGGTGCTTGCATCACTAATCTGACTATTTTCAGCCCTTGGACTCCCTGGGTTCTTCCTGTGTAATTCAGGATCCCAAATGTATATACTTTCCAAGTAGTTAAACTCCTGTAAGCTTCAACCTCTGGCAATGAGTTTCCCTCGTTTATTACCCCAGAATTAAAAATCTCCTTCTGTCCTTCATCCTGAACTTCGCTCCTAACAACTTAGGTTCATGACTCTTGCACTGGAAGAGACACTGCAGTGATCTCACTCCAGGCATCCTGTATTTCTGTAGGCATCTGTTATGTCTCCCCACCCACCCACAAGTTATCTCTTTTTACTCTCTGAAGAGTCCCAGCTTATTTACTTATTACACATATGTAAGCAGTTCTGTACTTTATCATCATTCACTGTTAGTAGTTATTTTGTCCTTGAACCCCTACAGACCTCTGGGCTGAGTACTATCTCGTTCTGATAAAAAATTTTGCTGTTCATTTTGTCATTTATTCCTTAACATCCATTGTCATTTCATTTACAGATATATTCTTTGATGAGTCCCAGTGGAAAATGGTTCTTGAATGGGAAGTTTTTCCCACAGAGAACTCCAGTGCAAAAAAAGACATTAAGTTTCACTGCAATGGTCTTATCTTCACTGAACGTTTCTCTTGTACCCTGATAATCTATTAACTCTACATGCTCTCTGGCAGGCTTCCCACTCTTGATGTGTTTGAATAAGGATTAGTATTAGTTTTATTTTGCTAGTTGTTTTTCAATATATTTTTTAATCTGCCAGTTTATGGGCCTTTACACTTCTTCTTTATTTGTAAATAACTTCAGCTTTTTAAAGAATGTCTTCTCACTTCAGATTAGCACCCTTTACCCTGCTGGGAAGCCATGCTATCTTCCTTTTGACTTTTCTCAAACATTTTTTTTTAATAAGTAGTATGTCTCATACCTAGACCTGCTATGAGGTGCTACTACAAAGTGTGTTCAAGTATTCCCCATGCTTTCTTAAAGAGTTTGAGGTACTAATTTCTTTTTAACAAGCTTCCTTCTTTTTCTGTTAATTTTTGTCTTTTTTTCCTTTTTTTTAAAAAGATTGGAACTGTGGTGGCTTTTAATCTATACATCAGTTAGTTAGTATGGTCATCTAGATCAGCAGATCAGTAACAAAGGTAAGTATTCATCTCCCACCCAAGTCCTTTCCTCTTCAGGGATTCTCTGTTACTCACCAAGATGGTCACTTTCTTTGGACTTGATCTGGAGATCCCATGGACACAGAAAATTACTGAAAACCAGCATCATCTATTATGAAGATTCTTGTATTTTTTTAATCTCAGTATTAGACTAGCACAATGGTTACCTTCCTTCCACCAGTTTTATAGTGTATCTAGTATGTTTTGTTCAGGACCAAATAATTACTTGTCCTGTATTGTTTTTAAGATGTGTAGCACATATGCAGAAGAGTACGTGCCACTGCTTTAGTTTCCTCATTAAACATAATTAAACAGAACTTCATTTTTCATTTCTCATCAGTTTCTATTGCCTAATCTATCCCTTATCTGAGAATAAAAACCCCAGTATTTTTACCTAAAATTTACCACACTTAGTGGTATTCTTCAAAGTTGGCAATCCTGTACTGCTGCCTTTGTAATTGAACCACTGATCAAATTCATTGCTTGGAAAACACACAAAAGGTGAGAAAGGGCATTCTTTACACTGTGCAGAGAGGAGGCAGTGGAATAGCAGAATTTCTAAAGTATCTGAAATGTTTTAAAAAAGAAGATATGACAAAGTGAAGAATTAATCAGGCCACTAGAGATCTGGCAGCCCAGACCCAGGCAGAAGGGGTTGGAGAAGAGAACAGCAAAGCAATAGGCAATGGCAGACCCTATGTGGAGTGAGGGAGAGGTTAGGATATCACCCAAACCTTTCCTGAAGCTGATGCTGTCAATCTCTCTTTCAGACTGGTGGGTTCTCTCTACGATTCAGACTTTGAAGCTTTTTCCTGTCTCCAGACCTGGTAGAGATCTGCAGTATTGCCCAATAAAAGGAGAACACAGTATACAAGTTATACATTGTAAAAATGACATTTCTATATTTCCCTTGCCCTGTTTGTTTGAAATAACTTCAAACTGAAAAATCTAGCTTTCAGGTACATGAAGACACATCTCTCCCTTATAGTTTAGGTGGAGAGTTCACTTACTATCTATTGACCTTCACAAGTTCAACATGTTATACATTTTGCATTTCCTGACATAATGTCTTGAGTTTTTCCTACTTCTTCACTCCTTGTAGTCCTACGCTTTAAAATTCAAAACATGCAAGAACTTTTTCAATGTATCAAATTTCTCATTATCTTGTAAATAAAGACATATGGTAGCAGAAAAGACTTACCTGTCACTGTTTTTGAACTGTCAAATACGATACAATCGAGACAGCACACATTGTATGTTAGTGTAAATTGTTATGATTTCTGAAGCCTTAAATAAATTATTTTTACAACAAAAGTCCTTGAAAAAAATACACCTTTGTCTAAGTAAACAAATCCAATAAGTGAAATTATTTAAAAGTTTTAAATTTTTTTAAAAAATAATTAACAGCTGTCACATTTTATTTCCCTGCTCCCTTGAAGCAATCTGTGGAGACATGAAAAATAATTGAGTAAACCTGACTTTACAATAGGAATCTAATTCTCCTGATCACATCTTCTACAACTAATTAAAACATTACCAATTCTCAGAAAGATGTGACGTTTCACTTTTTATGTTGCAACTTAAACACAACATGACTGACTTATATTGCAGTAGACTTCCTGAGTCACACTCAGGTATGAATTCTTCACCAGGCTCAGAAGGCCACAGTCACAAATCTCCCTGTCCTCACCACTCTTCCCCTTGCTGAGTTTTCTTCCTGTTGCCTTGTACAGGGTATATGGTTGGGGCCAAAAGACCTCACTGTCAGACAGTTGCTGATGCAAGGCTATTTTGGCAGCCTCATTTATTAAAATATTGCTAATATTTTAGTCACAAGGATGCTGAGGGGAAAATGCTGTTCAGACAAATAATTTGAGGTTCATAAATACATTTTTAGAATGGAAGGGACCCAACTGTAATCACCAAATTTGATTTCCATTATGACATAAAACAGTAATTCCCATATCAATCCCATAATTTCTTGCTGAAATTGAAAGTTCCTTCCTCCCAGGATTTAACAGGCTGTGTTTTCGATAAAGTAGTGAGTGGCTAAGCAAGCAAATAGATTTTAAAAGTAGAATGATGCTAAAGAAAGGGGAAGTGACATTGTAAACAGCCAACAACATTAAGTAATGCTGATGGTATTGACTTTGTGAGAAAAAGCATTCAGGCTTGCCATTAAATGAAGAGCAATCTCTCAAACTTTCCTAAACTTGTCTTAAAAATTCCACTTAAATCATTTATACAGTGGAAATTACTATATGAAAGAGGAAAAAAAAAGAAAGAATATGAGAAGAAAATTGGTTTAGACCTATTTAAGACAATTTCATTTTAAGCTCAGCTCTTTTAAGATGAGCAGAAGCTTGCTTTCAATGCTTCCGTTATGCAGAGGCCCACTGATAGGAAAAGACAATCATCTATTACTGAAGGGGTCAGAATCACACCTAAAGCCCAATATCTGTATTGTTTTCCAAATGCAGCTAAAACAAATTAAAAAACAAATGTCATAGTATACATCAGAGTCATCTCAGGGTGTAGCAAACAAGTATGATCAGTTTATTCAAATAGGTAGGTGTTAGCCATTAGGTTATATGTGTATTATTGAAGGTGCATACTAGCACTAAGTATGCACCATATAGCACTAAGTATCTATAGTTGCCTGTATACGAACAAATCTTTGGGATATCACAGGTAGAAAAGTTATACAAAGATTCATTTAAATTAATTAAACTTCTCAATTAAAAATTATATCAAGACACTTAAAGCTCACAAAACTTCTTGAAAAATACGGGGAAAACATGACATAATCCTCTACTTGTGGCAGCAGCAACCTGATCAGGAAATCTTTCTGTCCTCACTTCTACCAGTACCTGTGCATGAGGGAACACATTGATGCCCTGAATAACTTGCCTGTAAGACAGATGACAATCTATACC